>NW_008336924.1:184405-197421 GCF_000622305.1 Nannospalax galili
AAAAAGTGACTCGAGTGGGCTGCAAAATGCTCCTAAGCAGCACAAGCCTGGAGATCCCTGGCCCCAGTTTCAATTCTTTGGCACAGGTCACAGCGGGGCATCTACATAAGGGTTACTTGTGTAAGGGCATGAAGACCAGCCAATCCATAGGGCCTGTGCTGGGTCACCACTCTGCCTGCCACTCTTGCTCCTATCCTAGGAGTACAGTGGCCTCACCCAGCTGCCGGGTGGCTTCAGTTCAGTTTCATTTATTATAAAGCCTGTTGCTGTTTCTCAGTGATCTGAACAGAAACCTTCGGCCTCTCCTCAGCCAGGAATGAGGTTTTTTTGGCTGCACAAGGAGACCCTGTCTCAAAAGGACAAAACCAAAAAAAAAACCAGAAGGCCAGATTTGGTGGCACATGACTTTAAGGCAGGTGAATCTCTGTAAGATCAAGGCTAGCGTGATCTCCATAGCCAGTTCCAGGCAACTGGAGCTACAGGGAGACCCTGTCTAAATCAACAACAACAACAACCAAACCAAAACCCACCACCACCAAAAAACCTAAGACACAAATCAAATCGAAGCAAACAAAAGACTAAAGATAGGTGCTGGTGAGGAAGAGGCACAAGTGATCTCCATAGCCAGTTCCAGGCAACTGGAGCTACAGGGAGACCCTGTCTAAATCAACAACAACAACAACCAAACCAAAACCCACCACCACCAAAAAACCTAAGACACAAATCAAATCGAAGCAAACAAAAGACTAAAGATAGGTGCTGGTGAGGAAGAGGCACAAAGGGAACCTTGTGCTCTGTTGGTAAGAACGTAAGTTAGTCCATTCATCATGGAAAACAGTATGAAGAGTCCTTAAAAATGTAAAAATAAGGGCTAGAGAGACGGCTCAATGGTTAAGAATGCTTGCTTTTCTTGCAGAGGACCCAAGTTTGGTTCCCAACAGTCATGTCCAGCAGCTCACAATTGCCTGTAACTGCAGTTCCTGGGTATCCAATGCCCTTTTCTGGCCTCCATGAACACATACTCTACCCCTGTTATGTATATAATTAAGAATAAAATAACCCTAAAAACATAGACTCACTGTTTTCCAGCAAGTGCACTTTTAGGTGTATGTCCAAGGGAAATGAAATCAGCATGTCGTAGAGAGCTGAACTCCTGTGTTCTTGCAGAGTTATTTACAACAGTCAAAGTCAGCATAGATATCCACCAGGCCAAATGTCCATTAAGGAATGAAGGGAGAAAAAATATGTGCCAGATATTTGATGTGTATCATATATATGGTTGAAAATAGAGGATATGTTTTCAGGCCAGATCCAGAAAAATAAACAGTGTTATCTCATTTGTATGTACAATCTAAAAAAGTTGAAACTCAGATGTAGAAAGAAGAATATCTGTTATCAGCAGTGGAGGTAGGATGCTGAGAGGCATGGAGAGATGTTGGCTATAGGGTGCAAAGCTTCTACATGAATAAATTCCACAGATCCAATTGTCCAGCATGTGACTAGATAACAGTAACATATTATGCAATTGAATCTGGTAAGAGAAGAAATTTTAAATGTTCTCACAAAAAGATAACATGTGAGATGATGACTATATTAATTACCTTGATTTAATTATCTCTCAGCATATACATAGATCAAAACATTACATTTTACACTACAAATAAGTACAGATTTTTTTGTCAATTAAGAACTAATAAGCTATTCTTTTTTAAAAATATTTTATTTATTTATTTTTATTTTTTTATGTGTATGAGTGTATTGCCTGCATGTATGTAAGTGCACCCGTGTCATGCAAAGCCCTCGGAGGTTGGAACTGGAGTTAAGGACAGTTCACAGCCACCATGTGGGTGCTGGGAATTGAACACAGGTCCTCTGCAAGAGCAGTCAGTGCTCTTAACTACTGAGCCATCTCTCCAGCCCTAGAACTAATAAGTTATTCTTAATGACATCTTTGTCACCTTTCTAACCATTAAGCAATAAATCCCCTTTTGTCTCTATGAAACAAGCTCTTAAATGTTTCAGGCAAATTTGTTTCAATGCCTTCTTGGAGCCTTTTTATATTTACTAAATTAGTCCCTCCTGTAAGGTAAGTTCACATGTGTGCTATTTCCTCCACACTGGGCTTTCTGGTAATATAATCTTACAGGTGGTAAGCAACATTTTGTATTTTCTTAATGTAATTTACTAGTCATCAATTAAAATGGCACAGTATCCTTATTTATCATAATAGTCACTAGATATTTTTGTAAACACTAATTTTTTTTTTTTACCTTTTAAAATTTGTTTTTTGTGTGTGTCTGTGTGCACTCGTGTGTGCCTACCATGATGTTTGTGGCTACATCAGAGGGTACTTGGGTACTTGGAGGGGTCGGCTCTCTCCTTCCATAATGTGAGCTCCAGAGATGAAACTTAGGTCATCAGGCTTGACAGCGAAAGCCTTTACCTGCTGAGTCATCTAGCTGACCCCAGAGTACACCTTTTAATGCACATGACTGAATCGAAATAGCCAAAAGAATAAAATATTAGCCAGTCCAATCACAGGAAACATGAATAGAATTTAATATTTAGAAAAATGAAAGTTTAAGGGAACACTGGTGGGTCAGAAGCAGAGGTGAATCACAGAGTTTTCCAATGCTTCAAATACAAACATTAAACACTTCAAAAGCACCAAGCAGCCAAGTAATGAAAGCATTTTCTATGATGCTGAGAGACTAGGGCAGGTGAGCTGGCTCCGTGGGTGAAGGTGCTTGCTGTTAAGCCCAGTGACCTGGAACCCATGTAAAAGTGGAAGGAGAGGACTGAGTCCACCACCTTGTCTTCTGACCTCCTCACTTTCCCTGTGACATTCACGTGCCACCCCCACTATACAACGCACACACGCACAATAACAGTAAATAAATGTAAAAAAATCCCTGAGAGACTACACGTGAAAATGGTTACAATAGGAAGATCTAATATCAACTGACAAATAAAAAGGTAGCATTTAAATGGAAAATTAGGAGCAGAAAATAGACAACTAGGAAAGAAAAATATATTATTAAAACAATATTTGAGTAAAAATAAATTTGAAATACACTGATAGAATAAATGCAATTTAACATAGTAATAAACCTCCATTTGTATCTGTTAAACTTGTAAGTAGTTTTGTTGATAGTATTCTACAGCTTAAACCAAAAGTATTTAAATAGACGAAATTGTAAGGGAGATTTAGTCAGCAGAGATATTCGAGGATAATCCCTTTTCTTAGGTGAGTAAGCAGCCATCCAAAGTCACCAGACAAAAGATTAAGTTTGCTTGATTCTTTTAATCAGACAACTACCTGTTTATTAGAGTGTGATATACATGATGTCTTATAATTATTTTTACATAATTATCTTGTACCAGAAAAATATTTAGAAACAGAGGAGATTACAAAAGCCTGGTGTAGTGGTACATACCTTTAACCCCAGCACTTAGAAGGCAGAGGCAGGTGGAGCTCTCTGAGCTTGAGGCCAGTCTGGTTTACATAGAGAGTTCCAGGCCAGTTGGGGCTACAGGGAGTACAGGGAAATACTGTCTCAAAAAGACTGAAAAAAAAAAAAAAAGGAAAGAAAGAAACAGAGGAAACTGAATACAAGGTTTATACTGAGTTCAATATTGTATAACCGTATTAACTCAACTGTGAACCTAAAAATTTACGGCCACTTTTGAAAGAGATGTGTTCTTGCTCTGGAATGTGTTACTGAATATGTTAAAGCTGTAATGAAATGCTTCTTCTGATCATGTGGTTATAAAATAAAATTAAAATTAAATTTAAAAAAAAGCAATGCAAAGCCAGTGAACAAACAATGGTAGATTTCCAAGCCTACTTCTCCTGTGTTGTTTTAACCTCTTGTTTATAAAGACCAGCTGGTTAAATGTACAACCTCTGTGGGCACGATAGACTCTGGAGACTTGAAAAGATCTTAAATCGGAGTTTTATTTCTTCCAGTGTCTTGACTGTTCAGGTATTTACAATGACATTTATTGACAGGTAAGTAACTATTTTATCTGACTAAATCTTTCTCTTGGTTTTCTAGGAAGTATCTTTATTTATAACCCTTATAATTTACTTGTTACAATGCCCAATGACACAGGGTTGACATGAAGGCTAGTTTTATATATTGCTACGATTTTGATGGGCTATTATACAACAGTAAAGATAAAGATTATGAAAATTATTGTTACTTAATTCTTTTTTTACTGTATGTGAGTGTTTTACCTGCATGTATGTGCAGTACCCATAGAGGCCAGAATCAGGGCGTCAGATCCCCTTGGAACTGGAGTTAGGATGGTTGTTAGCTGCAACCTAGGTGCCAGGGTCCTCTGTAAGGACAGCCAGTGCTCTTAACCCTGAGCCATCTCTCCAGCCCCATGAAAATTATTTTAACAAATTCTAACTACTTATAGTACATGTATTAGTTGCAAAAAGTGTTAAAGCTATATATTTGGTATGATTACGGCCAGGTAAAAATACAAACAAGAGGTAAAAGTATGGACATAATAAAATATACAGTACTACAGAGACAAAAGTAGGTAAAAGAGAAAAGTAAGCAAGACCATGATTTTAAATATTTACTTTGTTTTCCAGGTTTTGTATATTATAGTTGTATGATTTTCATCAAGAAAAGGGGATGGAAGGGAGAAAATCTAAATTCAGTAATGAAACAGTTCATATTTATTATATCTACTTAATTTTTAAGCCAATGATTTCCAAAAGAAACCATCTGCAGGCAGAGGTAGAAGTCACACTACACGGGAATCAGTTCCTATAATTTGCAACTGAAAGCTAGTAATTGATTTCTAACATAATTTCACCACATGAAATAGGTAAAACAAACCATTCTAATGTGTATTGAAAGGCAAGCTCTCTTAACTGCTCGTAGTAAGCATATCCTCTCACCCTCAATACATCAGTTCTTGCTCCACTTAAGGAACCCATCTCTCTGAAAGGATGGTGCAAGTTCAAAGAGTTCTTGTACTCTGAAGAAACTCTGAATCCATCAGCTTCACCAAGAGAGACAGAGCTGAGAGTCAGGGAGATCCTGGAGAAGCTGGACCAGCAGATCCCACCCAGATCCCACCCAGATTCACCCACCTCAACAGTACCACCAGTGCCATGCACAGCACGGCTACCGTCCTCAACCCTTGACACACATACTGCAGGGGGGACCAGCTGGACGTCCTCCTCGAGGCCAGGGACTACCTGGGACGCAGGAAGGAGTACGGTGGGGACTTCCTGAGGGCCAGGATGCTCACCCCAGCCCTGAAGGCAGGTGCTACTGGAAAGGTGACAGACTTCAACAACGGCACCTACCTGGTCAGCTTCACTCTGTTCTGGGAGGGTCCAGTCTCCCTGTCCATCCTGCTCATCCACCCCAGTGAAGGGGTGTCAGCTCTCTGGAGGGCGAGGAACCAAGGCTACGACAGAATCATCTTCACTGGCCAGTTTTCTAAAGGCACCTCGCATGTCCTCACTGAATGTGGCCTGACCTTAAACACAAGCACTGAGCTGTGTCAATACCTGGATGCTCGGGACCAAGAAGCTTTCTACTGCGTGAGGCCTCCGCATGTTTCCTGTGAGGCACTGACGCACATGCGCACAAAGAATAGAGGTATTTCCTACCTTAGCGAGGAAGAATGGAGCCTTTTCCACAGGTAAACATGACCGCAAATGCAGTAAGGCAAACAGAAATGCAGACTTTGGATCTGAACTATCTAATACATTAGCTTTGACTAATCAAAATGTCGTATTATTTCAGTTGCTGTCGACTGAGTTATAATTAGTTCCATCCTCCAGATGCAACTGAACTGGGTTATTATGTGTGCAGGGCCCAACTAGGTCGCCTCTGGGACCGTTTGCTAAAAGGAACGTAGCCAGGGACGTGCTTTCAACAGTATGTACCAATTGCTTTCCATGGTGGGTAGTAATTCCAAATTCAGCAGGCGGTATAAACCATTGTTTCCTATATTGTCTTTATGAAATATTATCCCCACAGTATTAATAGATGGGTAGGTTCGTTATTCAGTTTACTCTGTCCTTTAATCCAACCAACCATCTAATCCTACAAACTACCTCTCAACCATCTCCTGAACACACTCGTTCCTGCCCATCACTGCTGCCTGTGTCTTGGATAAGCTCTCATCAGCCCTCGATTAGATTGCTGCAGTGACGTCCAGCGCTGGTTTCTCTGGGCTCAGTCATTTCTTTCATCTTTTTTCTGTGTTGCACTATAGCTCATGCTTCTAAAATATAAATATGTTACTTTTTTTTTCTTTTTTTAATGCGTCCTGAGCTCTAAGGGTGAAATGCAAACTCTGTCGTGTTCACAGGGACTTCCTTCTGCAGCTGCCTGCCTCCTCTGCATGCTGTTTTATTTCCTGCCAGTCAAGTTGAACTGTCATTGGACATGTGGCATTTCCCAGCCCTTGGTTTAGACACTATTTTCTCCAGGAAGCATTCTGCATTGCCAGGTGAAGGGCTGGTTCTGTCTCGTTCTCCTACTGCATGTTTTTCCCCCAACATAGCATTACACCATTAAAACTCTGAGAAGCAACACTGACATTCATATATTTTTTCCACATTCATTCATTTCAATTTATAAACAGCGTCTTCTATGTTCCAGACAGAGCCCTAGGTATTGGTAAAGAACATTCTAGTGAGATAGAAAGACAACAAAGAAATAAATGGTTTAGTAGCAGGAAATCCTTAGAGCAAGGAATTCAAATGTGATGGTTGACATTATTTTAAAAGAATAGTCAGGGGGATTGGAGAGATGACTCAGCAGTTAAGGATACTGGTTGCTCTCATAGAGGACCCAGGTTTTACTCCCAGCTCATAACCATCTTCCAATTTCAGGGGATCTGATGCCCTTTTCTGGCCTCTTCTGGCACTGCATGCACATGGTGCGCTTACATACAAGCAGGCAACACACACACACACACACACACACACACACACACACACACAAAGATTAATTAATTAATTAAAAAATTGAAAATAAATAAAAAGAATACTCAGGTGAGATATAAAGGCACCCCTCAATGTCTCTGTGACCATGTTTCCTCTTGGCCCCTAGTTCAACTTAAGTACTTATTTTCTTCATCAAGGTACAGAAAAATCCCTTGATCGTATTGTTTAGTAAAAATAGGTAGGTTTTTTTTCCAAATACAAATTTTATTGGTACATAATAAAATAAGGCCTGTCTTGAGCAGCAATCTGAATGAAGTATAGGAGCAAGCTGTGTGAACTTGGGGAGAAAATACCATTTTTAAGAGAGGGAATTGGACCCAAGGCAAGAACATTCTGGGATGCTTCAGGAAGCTTAAGCAGGGCCTCAGAAGCCATGGGTGTGTCAGGAAGCCACCGAGGGCCACAGACTTAGCATAGTGACACTAAGAAGGTCCTCAGTGATGGTGTTGAATGTAAGAACTTTGCAGCAAGACTTCTCAGAAATGTTAATGTATTTGTCTTCAACCAAGGCTAGAAGGGGTTCCAAACTTTACTGACTGCAGAGCCCCTATTTGATAGATCATTTTAAGACTGTGGTTCCACAGTTTGGCAACTATTGCTGTTGGAAGGCCTTGGTTTTATGATCTGTGTCCAGAAGAATAAACTGAACAGAATAGCATCCAGGAAGTACGAGCTCAAATCCAATGCAAACAAAAGGACAGGAGAGCGTGGCACAGCTGATGCCTCCTCTCTACAAGATCCCCCCCACACACTTGTTTTCCACACAAAGGCATTGGAAAATTCGTATCTTTATCCTGTGGGTCATCCAAAAGAAGCTGGGCTTTTTCAAATAAAAGTTTTAGTAATAAGCAAAGGAAAATTGATCATGGGGATATAGAAACAGGTTTTTCTTTCTTGAAAACCTGTCTTAACTCTTGGAACAGGAGTGCTGTATGTGATTCTGTCTTTCCTCTTGGCCACTTCTCCATCCCTCTTGAAGTAGAATTTGTTAAGCCTGGATTGGAAGACTCATACTGGCACAGCTCTCTGGTTATTGTTAGGGTTCAGATAGCCCCGCCCCCTCACCAACAGGGCCTCACAAGACCCTGAGAGAAGGGAACTGAGTTGATAAGCACCCTGGTCTTTGAAGTCAAGAGAAGCAGACTTTTCTCCACTGTTTGGCCAATACAGCAGGCTTCCCCTTTGATCTCTAAAGAGGACAGGTTTTAACAGTCCCACTCTCCCACTCCCCCCACGGCCCAATTTAAAAAAAAAAAAATGCATTTTCCCACCTTCTGCAGGAAGCAGAGGCTTCCCCCCTTAAAAAGACCCCAGCTCAGGACTGGGGGCAGACATTTTCCCTGCCTGAAAGGGAATCTGTCCCATGTGTTCCTTTGCTAATAAACTCTGTTCTGATGGAGTTTTATCTCTGTCCTGGTGCTTTCTCCTGATCAACCTGATTCATCCATAGGCTACTTTATCTATCAGTTATATCTCAGAAATCCAAAGTCCCCAAGTGTCTGGCAAATCTGCATGTATTTTGTAAAAGGCAAAAGTGCTTTATTCGTATCATGGGCTATGTTCATGACAGTAATTATTTTATGTCATAATTGACACAGTTTCCTCCCATATTCCTTGCTCTGTTTGACATTTCATGTTCCCCCACACCCACTATGTGAGAGAACAGTCTCCTTAGAAGTGATTTAGTGCTTATAAAAGGAATCTATTTCACAGGTAATTATGTGTCCAAGAACCCTCAGGGACTATTCCATTGCTAAGTTCTGGGCCCTGTACGAATTGCTGCTCTCACTGCTGTGACCCAGTACTGACAAGCAGACACTTAAAGAAGGATGGGTTTATTTTGGTTCATCCTTTGAAGGTACAGTCTATCATAGATAGGAAGGCCTGGGTCAGGAGCTTAAGACAGATGGTCGTAGAGTATCCACAGTCAGGAAGCAAGAGTGGTGAATGCTGGTGCTCAGCTCACCTTGGTTTTCATTCAGTCAAGGACCCCAGTCCATCGAATGAACTTCCCACATTTAGGATGAGTCTTCCCACCTTAATCAATCTAACCTAGAAACGTCCTCACAGATGCACCCACAGGTTTGTTTCTTAGGTGCTTCTAGATCCTGCCAAGTTGACAATCAGTGTTAACCACCACATTGGCTTAGGCTTCTCAACCCAAGCCAAGTTCATTCTTAAGAGCTCAGTGACCTAGCTGAATTCCTTTCATTTCAAATGTTAGTGCTGTTTTCTTACTAGAGTTCTGTCTTCAAACCCTGGGTACAAAATCAGAGACCTCAGCTATTCAGGACTTCAGACTTTAACAAGAAATTCTTTTTTTTAAAAGAAGAGTTTTGTAGGTAATCACGATAAGGAAGGTAAATGAGGCATTGCCACAGGAGGGGCATCATACAGGTGACAGTATTCACAATTCTAAGTTCTTGTGTAGTAGTCTAATTTCCCAGACTATTGTCTGAAATGCATACCTATATAATTATAAAGCCAAGACATGATTATCTTCATACAAACAATATGTATTTTAATCCTAGTTTTAATATACTATCATACTTTGGCTTTTGTAACCCAATTGACAAGCTTGTCAGGTCTTGGTCCCTTAACTGTTTTCAGCCTTTCCTGGGCTAGATGAAGGACATAGAATAGACCACAGAAGACATTATTTTTACTTTGTCTGAAAACACCTCTTCTGGGATTCAAAGAAATACCCTTTTAGTCTTGGAAAAGATTCCCTTTGGTCTTTCCTGGAGGTTTCTGCAACTCTGTCTTTGGGATGCCCACCTTCCTCAGCTCTGACTCTGGAAGTCCTACCTTCTCCCTCTGGATTTCATTCTGAAAGAAAGAATGAATGAATTTTATTTCATGGGATACAGCTGCCAGCTGAATTGTTAGAACTGATTCCTTGAGGTGACACTTATTGGACCAAGCACTTAAAATATTACAGCTAATAAGAGTGATGGAATTTCTACTTTCAAGGATATATAAAATATGGGAAGTTAACTTTATGAACGTGAAAAATTGTTGAAGATAAAGCTGAAGATGTAGATATTTATAAGAGGTTATTTGCTAGATTATTCTATAGGCTGTTGATGGAAAGTCACATGAAGACTTTGCAGAGGAGAATAAAATGGTTGGGTTCAACAAAAGGACCAGAAAGGTACTGTAATAGCCTAGGTCAATGCTGGTGATGTACCTGGACCAGTAGCTTTGGTTTCACCACAGGGATTATTAGAAATCCAAGTTCTTGAGCCCAACCCCAGAGCTACTGAATCAGAAATTCTGGAAGTGAGGCTCTGCAGTCTGAGAATCACTCACCTAGAACAAGTTTGATGAGGTCCTGAATGACTACAGGTGGCAAAGGTGATGAAGAAAGCTGGTCATAGACAACCACACAAGATGTCCAGTTGTTTGGTATTGTGACATGACATTGTGGTCTACAAACACATTGGGCCGTATTTATATCTATCCTTGGATGCATGCAGCCTGTGGGCCACAGAGTGGACATGTCTGAAAGGTGAAATTAGAGGGCAAGTAGGTAGATGGATAGATAGATAGAGTTATAGAGAGAGACAGAGATAGAAAAATAGGTGACAGAGATAGAGATAGAGATAGACATATAGAGTTAGAGTTACAGATAGATACGGACAGACAGACAGATATAGATAGCGCTATGGGTCAATGCATATGGAGAAAAAGTGACACTCTGAATTTCTAGATCCCCACTGTGAATATGGGAAGAATGTTCTAAAATACTGACACATTTACTTCACCAGAATATCTTAGCTGTATTAAAATAATAGCAACAGGGAAGGAAGGAAAGAAGGAATGAAAGAGGGAAGGAAGGAAGGAAAAAGAAAGTAAGATAAGTGTTTGTAGGGCATTAAGGGTGTTTCAATCCATCTATCCAGAGACTCATTCTTTTTTTTTTCGGTCTTTTTGAGACTCATCCTTAAAGATCCAGACAGATGTTAGCCTGACTTATTTGTCCATTTCTTGAAGGTCCAACATAACAGTTGAAATTGTGAAGAACCTGACCTCCACTGCCATGTAGCAGTGAGTCCTTCCATGGTCACAGTTTGCTAATGGGATGTTAACAATGGCCTTACTCTGAGCCATGTTTATTCTACTTCAAACATTTTGGTCTGTCACTTTGGTTGGCGGGGGGGAGGGGGGGATAGAAGTTATTAGCTCACCTTAGGTTTTAAAGAAGGGATTTTATCCTTGGAAAATATTTTCATAGCAATTTAAACCAACTTTCATCCTAATTAAGACATAAAAATCTAAGAAAGCCATTTATTATAGCTGCTCTCTCTCAAAACGCACAGGCTATCTGCATTTAAACTTAAGGGTTATCCCCCAAAGTCAACAGCTGAGTACCGGGGGTAGGTGGAAATATCCTCAATGAGGTGCAGAGGTCAGATTTAGGAAATTACTCTGGTGCATTCTAATTTCCCTTTTAGTTAAACCACACCCCTTAAACTTCTATGAATTAGCCATTTCTGTGGATCATTCTCAGTTTTATCTCATGAACTGTGATGGCCAATACAGCATTAGCTCATTCATAAAATGATGTTTCTGTTGTACTGGAATTAAAGTGAATTTCAGTGAAGCAAGTAGTTTCCACTATACTAATTAACAGCTATCTATTTACTCATTATCCCTTTTTCATACATTCAGCAAATGTTTAGCAAGGACTTACTGTATACAATGAATTCTGCTAAGCTCAGTGGAGAGCACAGATGTAAATAAATCATGAATACAGGCCTATAACGACAACACACAGTCTGTTGGAAAGACGGACTTCTTCTCTACTTGGGCAACCTCTATCCATGATTAACTCTTATAGGAAAGTTAGTTCTTAGACTCTCGAGGCAACTTGAACTCTCATCAAGTCTTTCCTGTCCCCCCGACCCCCACCCCGCACTACCACATACTTTGCCTGGACAGTAATTTCTATTAAAGTCAGGAAGTTTCTTACCAGATAGTGTCAGGCTGTTGTTATTTTGTTTTTTTAACCACCAATGAATCTGATATATGTAATTAGTTGTGGAAAAATGTAAGTTCCTAAGCTTATCCTTTCAAACTCAAAGATACAGGCATATGATGAAAATGTGATTTTTAAGTGCCAAATATAAAAGTTGTCTGTTCTAGTTGCTTTAACAATCACCATGACCAAAACTTCAAAGAGAAAAGGGATTATTTGACCTCCACTTCTAGGTCACAGTCCATCATTGAGGGAAGTCAGGACAGGAATGCAAGCAGGAACTAGGACACAGGCCTTTCTTGCTATTCCACACAGCATTATCTCTGACCAAAGAAGTCTTCTCAGCAGAAGAGGTATAGCAAGAATCATGGAAAATGCTGCTTTCTGGCTCACTCACTGGCTCGTGCTTAAGTAGCTTTCTTATTTAGCCCAGGATCACTGCCCACAGGATGCTACTGCCATCATGGACTGAGTCCTTGTACACTCTTAACAATTAAGACAACTCCCCACAGACATGCCCACAGGTTGATCTGATTTGGAAAGTTCCTCAATTGAGACTCCCTACTCAGGCGACTCTAGGCTTTATCAAGTTGACAGTTAAAGCTAACTAGAACACTTACCAGGATGGAAAGCTCAGTATGAGGTGGTCAATGTAACCTAGGCTATGTCAACAATGGAGGATTCAGAACAAAGATTTCATGATGGTCTGGCTATTTTTCCGCACAAAGCAGCCAAATTGAGAATATTATTTCAGGTCTAGACATAAGCATTTAAGGTTCTTGCCAGGCGTGGTGGTACACGCCTTTAGTCCCAGCACTTGGGAGGCAGAGGCAGGTGGATCTTTGTGAGTTCAAGGCCAGCCTGGTCTACATAGTGAGTTCAAGTCAGCTGGGACTACAGGGAGTCCGTGTCTCAAAAAGACAAAATATATATATACTGTTTCCTACAGAAAGACTCATTTTTAATGCTACAAACACTTAGATGTTTGCACATGTGTCTCTCATCTCTATGTATCTGATTATTACTAGTCACAGTTGGTTATGC
>NW_008336924.1:197672-200260 GCF_000622305.1 Nannospalax galili
GGGGGCCGTTTTCAAAAAAAAAAAAAAAAAAAAAAAAAATATTTAGCAGTGAATGCAATTCTGACACACACAAAGTAAACACCCATTTCATAAGCATATTCAAGCTCTTTCATGGGTAAATAGTTTGAAGAGATGAGGCTTGAAGTTTCAACAAAGTGTCACTGGTGAAGTATTTGGCTGGAACACTGAGCCCCCTTTACAGCCACAGATTTCTTCTTGACTTTGGTTAGCTGCCTCACATTTGAGTGGCATTGGGGACAAGGTAGATCCCAAGGAGGCATTGCAAAGTTCATTAGAAAACAGATTTTCACTCCAAGAAAAACAAGTGAGTGACAAGTTTCTTATTCATTCCTTTAACAGGATTTCATTAAGTAAATATTTGAGGAGGAAAGGAAGGCAGTCATAGAGAAGAAAATAAGTAAAAGGAAAAGAGGGAAATGAGGACAAAGCTCAGGGACGTATTTGGAAAATAATTTGTGGGAATAAAAGGCATTTACTCTGGGATTTTATTTTTTGACTAGAGAGTGAGAAAATTAAAAAGAAACGTCATATTGGAATGAAGGCGCCTTTCCCCAGTGGTTACACCATGAAAGGAAGGTGGATTACTGCATTTTGCAAACAGAACAAGTTCAGTACAACAGAAACTATAACTGCCTGCTTGACAAGAAAACTTATTTACCTCATGGGAGATTCAACACTGCACCAGTGGATTTACTATTTACAAAAAATTTTGAGAAGTACGTATTTTATTTTTAGTTTCAAATTATAGTTTACCCTTGGGGAATTTGAAATAATAATAATTAGAATTCTTTGCTTTTCTTCTCCAAGATTTACTTTATTTCTATTTTTAATCAGCCAAACTGTTGGCTTTAAGCTTTTAATAAAAAGTTAAATTTTAGTTGCTTAATCACAGGTATTAACATTATTTTTCCTATTCATGGATTATGATAAAAATTTCAAAATTTTGTTAAGGTTTTAAGGCATCTAGAAAAATTCTCTACCTTGTTAAAGTATCAAATTTTTAGTTGGAAGTGATCATGGTGTGACTTTTACAGATTGTATGTATTTTAAATTATGTTATTTATTTTTGTTAAGAGATTTGTTATTTGTTTCCCATCAGCCTTAACATTTTTTGATTATCTGGAACTGGGCTCTTTAAAACACACGTCCTTCTGGATGCGAAAAGACATATTTTGATCCAGTGGAAAAAGCACGGGCATCCATTCGTTACTGAAAAGCTCTTCTCGGTGAAAGATAACAACTACATCCCTTGAGAAATTGACCAGGTAGCAGGAGACCGGTGACACAGCAATTGTCATTACCCTTGGCCAACACTTCAGACCCTTTCCCATCAACATCTTCATCCACAGGGTCATCAATGTTAAAAAGGCCATAGAACGACTATTCCTTCGAAGCCCAGAGACCAAGGTGATACTTAAAACTGAAAACATCAGGGAATTAAATCAAAATGCAGAGCAGTTCAGTGACTTCCATGGCTATATTCAGAATCTTATCATGAGGGACATTTTTGTGGATCTCAACGTGGGTGTTATTGATGCCTGGGACATGACAGTTGCATATTATTCTAATGGTGTCCATCCCCTTGACAGTGTTATTGAAAATCAGATTAGCATGTTCTTAAACTACATTTGCTAGAGGATTTCAAGACACAGAAATCATCATCAGCCCCTCTCTCTCGATGATCTCACACAGATTGCAAAGAAAACTTAATGTAATCCAACATATGAAGAAGCCAGATTTCCAGTAATATTTAGAATTGTAATTGAATGTAACAAAATTTACCATTCAAACCACTTTTAAGTGTACAATTCAGTGGCACTGAGTGCAATCACAAGGTATGTAACCATCGTCATGATCCACCTTCATAACTTTTTAATCACCCCAAATAGAAATATTAACCCTGAGCCTCAAGGCCTGACACCTCCCAGCATATCTTTGGTCTCCATGGATTTGACTTTCCTATACATCTCATATAAATGGAATCATAAAATGTGATTTTTTTGTTTGACTATTTCTTTATCAGAGTGTTTTTCACATGATCCATGCTGCAGCATGTATGAGAATTTCTTTGTAAGGAGCAAATATTATTCCTTTCTAGGTATGTACTACATTTTGCTTTTCTGTTAATTTGAGATGAACATTTGGTTTGTTTTTGCCTTTGGAACATCGTGTATCATGCTGCTAGAAGAGGAAGTGAAATTTAAAGACTTGTCTCCAATTCTGAGCTTGATGTCTAAACAGTCAGTCATCATCATCCATAATTTATTTATTTACTTACAGTTTTAAAATATTTTATTAGCATTGCTTTCTCTAAGAAGTAACATGATTACACTGAAAACATTTGTATAGATAAGAAAATTTGGAAAAGAAATGAATGGCAAACTCACATTATAGGAACAGTGACAAATTTCACATTATTGTTGAAGCTTGGTAGTACAGTTTTGTCAGTAAATAATAGTCAAAGATTATTATAAACATAGAATTGTGAGTTTATATTCTAAGATATAATTGCATATTTTCTGTTAGAGAATTTTATCAGTTTATTACAGTACTTTCCCTCCCTCCCT
>NW_008336924.1:200276-207583 GCF_000622305.1 Nannospalax galili
TCCCTCCCTCCCTCCCTCCCTTCCTTCCTTCCTTCCTTCTTCCTTCCTTCCTCTCAGACTATGATTTTTGTCTCTAGACATTCAATTAGGACATAGGTGAAGGCACACTGGGGTTGGAGAGGAGAAATGAAAACATAATGGCAAGCCTCTTGGTGCTGGTTGGTAATGGGAGAGGTTCCACACAGGATACCTAAGACCCTGTGTGGAGTGAGGACCACAGCTAGCCCTCAGGGGAGACGGGAGGTCTAGAGAGTCAGTCTTCCGAACACCAGAATAAGAGGCCCTTACCCTAAGAGGCAAAGCCTCTGTTATGTGCAACCTAGGATCTCAGGGAAGGGGGCTCAGAGAAGGCTGAAATGGCTGCCCAGCATCAGAAAGTCCTCCATCCTCCATCCTTCACTCCACTCCACCATCAGTCTACCACCAGAGGAATGTGGAATCATGGCTCAAGGTAGGGGACCTCAACTCTAGCTTACAGAAGGGAACTACAGTTCTAGATTCACAGGAGGGAACCACTGCTCCAATTCATGGGAGGGGACCACATCTCTGACTCATAGGAGGGGACCATAGTAATTTATTTAGTTTTCAAAAATTCTCTTTTATTATTTATGTGTGTGTGTGTGTGTGTGTGTGTGTGTGTGATATCCATGTGTATTCAGGTGCCCATGGAGGTCAAAAGAGGGCATCAGATCTCTTGGAGTTAGAGTTACATATGGGTAGTATGAGTCACCAGATGTGGGTGCTAGGAACTGATCTCAGATCCTCTGGGAGAGCAGCACATACTCTTTACTGCTGATCTCTCCAGCCCCTACTATCCATAATTTAAAATACATAGCTCAGTAAAGCATAGTTTAAACAACCCATTCAGAGAAAATAGGTATAGGAGAAAACTTAGTAGGACAACAATAGCAGTCTTACTTAAAATTTGGTAATCAGTTGTTTATGAGATTACATTAAGACTCAAGGTCATAATCCACAACACAAGGTCACTGAGTAAAACCAACTTAATAATGTATAGCCTCTGAGATTCTGATTCTTGCTGACCCTAAAAGTGTGATGTGGTATTCCTTCGGGGGCCTCACATGATTTCATAAGCTCTGCCTTGGAATCTTTCTGTCCTTGGAAATCAGAACTGTCTACTTTTCAAGAGTTGGCTATTATTATCAAGTATAATTCTCCTGTTTGGGTATGTCTCTGAGTAAAAGGAAGTTAACTTACAATGCATAACATCAACGCAAAGGTGGGGTCACATAGCTTAGGACTAGACACAAAGCAGCACAATTCACAGGGAAAATTTCCTTTCTGTCGTTTCTTTTATTAAAGATTTTATTTTTATTATGTGTTCATGTGTGTGCTTGTGTGAGTAGGTGCATGTGAGTGTAGGTGCCTGAGGAGCCGGAAGAGATAGGTTCCTCACATTGGGGAGGCAAACACGTTATGGACAGATCCATCTGCTGAGCTCCTCCACATTTATATCTTGCATTGAACTAGTCATTGGTTTGAATTCTTCCATTAGGAAGCTTTGGAATGGATCGCATTGTCCTTCCAAACCTTGTATCACTAATTGCTTAAGAGAGTTTTCATGTTCACACCAAAGTCTCCTCAACTTCCTTTGTCATAGTTTCACACTTGTGGTGAGATATGACTTCTAGTCTCCTTACCCTCATTTTCAAATGCATTAAAGCTTGTCTAAAGCAGCCACAATGGGCATTCTACCCTATTTCTCTCCCTAAAAGAACTGAACAGTCTAATTTAAGTCATCCAAGATGTAATAACAATGACTTATCTTCAACTAGAACTGTGCCATAGCATAGAACAGGCAAGGTCATATGTAGCTGTTAAAATTAAAATTCACTTTTGGGGCTGGAGAGATGGCTTAGTGGATAAGAGCACTGGCTGCTCTTGCAGAGGACTCAGATTTGGTTCCCAACACCCACATGGTGGCTAACAACTCTCAGTTAACTCCAGTTCCAGTGGATCTGGTGCCCTCTTCTGGCCTCTGTGGGCATTGCATGACATGGTGTACTTCCATACATGTGGGCAAAACACTCATAAAAGAAAGAAAAAATTGGAGTGTGGATAGGAAGTAAGTAGGTCCAGTTGTAAAACATCAAGACCCAGCCCCAGTGACCCACTTCCTCCAGGGACAGTCTGCCTCCTAAAAGCTCTACAGCCTTCCATAACAGTGCCACTATCAGGGGACCAAGTGTCCAAACACATGAGCCTATGGGACACATTTTGTATTACAAACACAGTTCATCTGTCTTTCTCTCTGTCTGGATGCCTGTCTATGACATGAAAGTCATCAAATCAAGCCTGAAGGAACAAAAGGGACTAACAGGGTCCTGAACTGATCTCTAGCAACATAAACTGCACGTGGAGGTGCATGTCTGTTATCCCAGCATTCAGGAGGTAGAGGCAGGAGGTCAGGAATTCAAGGTCATCCTTGGCGACAAAGCAAGTTTGAGTCCATTCTGGGTGAAAAGGTATCCTGTCTCAACAAATAGGCAAATAAAGTGATACTTATCATTTCCTATGCTGAATAAAATATTCGTCAGATGTTGGTGGAAAATTGCTGATTTTAAGACATTTCTTTCTTATTTGTTCTTTTGAAAAGCATCCTGGGTTTAAATATCTCATAGTGTGTTACCTCATAGTGTGAACTGATAGCTTTAGGTTACAGTAGATATTGACTATGCTGTTAACATACAATGACTTGAGCGAGCTATTTGAATTCATAGAAACATTCGTTACTGCTATTATTAACCCTCTTTCAAAAGCCCATTTCTGTGCAGTGGAGTGGAGTGAAGCTGGAAATCAATAGCAGAAGGAAAAATCCCCACAGGAACATGTAGAAGTTAAGCAACACACTTTAAAAAATATAACTAAGAACGTTTATTTATTTCTCACTAGACTTTATCTGGAGGACATAAGTGAACTGTGTCACTACCTTCCACCCCACCTTGAAGAGTTAGTAGAGTCAATGCTATAAAGCAGGTAGTATGAACAGTTTCAAGGACCGGAACCAACTTTACCTGAGAAAGAACAAGTTCTATCCGAATCATCATAAAAATGTTTAAGTTGGGGGACGGGGGGAGAATATGGAGGTATCAGATTGAAACCTGTAATACATCTATAGTGTAACAAAATGGAAACAGGTTTACTGTAACATAAAACGTTCACTGTAGCATGCTGTACACACCTGCTCCAAGCCCACTCCCTCCAATTCTTCCAACTCAGTCATTTCCCAAACTGTTGGGCCTACCGACAGTGAAGGGGCACATGTATCTTCTCTTTGATCCATTCTTTTTGTAGGCTGGTATGTCTAGAGCATTTTGTAAACAAGACAGCTGAGATCTGCCAGGTTATCAATGAAAACAAACAACTAACTGATATCATGTGATGAAGGGATTGTTGGAATACATTCACTTTAGATGTCTTCATATTTGTAAACAATTGTAAGAACCAGAGAGGAGGTTCATGACCATATGGAAATAGAGTCCTGTAAGTTCCTGGGATCCTGTTCATATGAACCTACAGCAATGGTGTCAGCATGCACAAGATCCATGCAAACTCACACCTTAACACAAATGACAGAATGTATGAATCCCAGTGGGGGGCTATGGGAGGTGCCAGTAGAGAAGGGGGTGTAAAGATGACTAAGATTGATTGAGATGTTCTGTATGAAATATACAAAAATTCAATACAAACATTTACAAAATTAAAAAAATAATTTAAAAAAGAATCTAAAATAAACACACAAGAAAACTCAACAAAATTAAGTGTTTTGGAAAAGATAAAAATGAATAAATCTTTAGCTATAGTAGAGAGAGAAAGAGGGAAAGAAAGAGGGGGAGGGAGGGAAAGAAGGAGGGAAGGAGGGAGACGAGGGAGAAAGGTGAAAATGGTGATTTGAAAATCTCACAGCTAAGATCATAGTCAGTTGGAAACAACTAAAAGGTTTTTCTCTAAAAGAAGGGACAAGACAGAAAGGTCTCCTTTTATATATATTATTATATGAAACACAGTACCGCAAATTTTAGCAAGAGAAATTAGAAAAGAAAAATAAACAAAAAGCATATGCTAGGAAAATAAAAGAATAAACTTACCTCTGTTCAGAGATGGCATTATTTTGATTTGGAAAACCTTAAAGTCTCAGAAAAACAATGATTATTTCTAATAAATGATGTTTTTAAAGATTTTTTACTTATGTGTATATGTGTGTATTTGTATATGCCACATGTGTGTGGGTAACTGCAGAGGCCAGAAGAGGGTGCCAGATCCTCTATAGCTGGAGTTACAAGTGTTTCTGAGTCCCCTGGTGTGGGTACTGGGATTTGAACTCAGGTCCTCTGTTAGAGCAGTAATCACTCTTAACTGCTGAGACATCTCTCCAGTCCATAAAGTTTTAAGATGCAAAATAAGCGCTCAAAAGTCAGTTGCGTTTTAATATACTTCTAAAAAATAGACACAAATAATCATGAATTTTCAAAGGAAATTAAGAAAAATAGCCAGCATTAGAAAAAATGAAGCAGGGTAAGGATATCAAAAGCCCACTGTAAACTATTCCTAACAGTCATGGCTGAGGTTGTGCTTTCCAAACCTGGGCCAATCAGCTATGATCCTTGTGAAGTCTTAAAGACATTTATAGTGCTTTAGGTATCTGGGGCCGGCATGATGGCAGCCCTACTACTTGACTTTCTAATCCCAGCATTAGAAAAAATGAAGCAGGAGGAGAGAAGGAGAGAGAAAGGGAGCGGAGGGAGACAGGGGGAGAGAGATTGATTTACTATAGCATCTAACTGGTTAAAACATAAAGGAGCAAACTTATCCAAGGGGGTGAAGAACTTGTATACTGAAAAATCACCAACCATTGCTAAAATAAGTCAAAGAACATTCAGATAAATGGAAGACATCCCGTGTTTGCAAATGAGAAGATGCAATATAACTAAAGTAGCCTGGCATGTAATCCATCCACTAGTTCAGGCCCTATCAAAATCCCAGGGAAATTGTACAGAAATAGAAAAAACACTCTAAATTTCGTATATAATCTCCAGACAACTCATATAGTCTAAAGATTGAGGAAGAACAAAGTTGGAGCCTTCACATTACCTGATTTCAAAACATACTTCAAAGCAACAGTAATTAAAATGACACGGTACTGGCATAAATATAGATACATCAATCAATGAGACAGAATAAACAGTTTACATATGGCCAAAGCCTTTTCAATGAGGGGTCACATGGCTATATAATAAGGGAAATGAAAGTTTGTTCAATAAACAGTATTAGGAAAAAATCTTGAACTTGCAAAAGAATGAAAAGTGTGACTATTACTTTACATAAGCAGGTTTTAGTTCAATACCCAATAGGGTCCATTTTCCCCTCTGAAAGTTCCTGAGTACATGTACTGTCTGCATGTTCATCAGAATTCTGGTCTTTTGGAGGTCACACCAGAATTACCCATTAAGCTCTGCTTATAACATTGTAGGATTTCTCTAGCTCACATCACTAAATGTTTCCAAATTCCTAAACCACATGATCAGGAAGAGTCACAGCTATGACCCCAAGCCTCAGTACCAACTGCTGTGATAACCAATGTCTCATCTAAGACTTGTCAGACCTCTGCAAAGTTTTCAGGTAGAAATTTGCTACCAATTTGGCCTTGGACATTGTGGATACTCTATCTGACCTTGTACAGTATCTGATGTGTAGAGATTTTCCTGGTTTTCAGTGTCAGAATGGAAATCATTTAAGTTCTAGATCATAGTTCTAGATCACAGAGTCAGGACAAGGATGCTAACAACAGGGTAGTCCTGGAGAACCAGGAGGAGCTCCCAGCTCTCATCAGACCCAGAAGCAAAGCATGTGCTCATATTCTTCCCTCTGCATATTTATTGGGAATAATTCAACACAAGATCTCAAAAAGATGCTGGAGAGACAGGAAGAGGGCACTCATTCCTCCCTGATACTTACTGGGAAGGTGTTAAGTACTGTTAAAATTACTCTTAGTGCTAATGGTAAGTTCTTTATGCTCTTATTACAAGCTTTCCTTTTGATGTTTATTTTCCTGTCAAAAAACAGGATTTTAGAGGATGGGGCAACTGGACTCGAATTAGTTGTGTTGGACTCTCCCTTTTTGTCTTTGGTGCCTTGAGCAAAAGGGTTGTTAGTCAAGTAGTAGGGCTGCCATCATGCCGGCCCCAGATACCTAAAGCACTATAAATGTCTTTAAGACTACACAAGGATCATAGCTGATTGGCCCAGCTTTGGAAAGCACAACCTCAGCCATGACTGTTAGGAATAGTTTACAGTGGGCTTTTGATATCCTTACCCTCTGTCGACTCTAGATGATCCCACCTAGGTCAGAAGGGAGAGATTTCCTTCCTAGCAGACAAATTGATCTGAATGGTGCTAAAGAGGCAAAGCTGTGATTGGTCCAAACACAAACTTCAAGGTTGTGAAGGATGCAAAGAAGCAAGGCTGTGATTGGTCCAAAACAAGAAGCTATGATTGGACTGTGATATAAGCAAGGTACTCAGGCCCATTTAAGGATTCAGCTGAGAGACACTACCTTGTGTTGTCATCCCTGGCATCAGGTCAAATAAAAGGCTTCTCTCAAGAGAGCCTTTTTTTTTTTTTTTTAACTATTAAAAGAGGATTTATTACATTGGCTTAGAAGACAAGGTTAAAGCATTCCAACAATGGCTGCCTTGTACCAGATAGGCTGAGAACTCAGTACCTGGCACCAAAGGCCTGGAGTATGCCTGGACAGTCTCTGGCCATCAGTCCATGTTGGAAGCTTGAAGACCTTGGATCTAAAAGCAGCAAAGGAAGCATCAGTGGCAGTGGCAGCGACCAGATGGATGAACTCACCTGCAAGAGTAAAAGCCAAGAGGCAAAAATGCAGAAGTGTCCTTCTTCCACATCCTTTTTTTCTGGACCACTACCAGAAGGTGCTTCCCACAATTCATGTAGGTCTTCCCACATCAGTTAAGGCAGATCAAGACAGTCCCTCAAAGACAGGCCCACAAGCCAACCTGATCTAGACAATCCCTCATTGAGACACTCTTCCTAGGGAATTCTACATTGTGTTGAGTTGGCCATTAGAACCAACACAGTGACCCAACACGAAGGTATAAGCTTACATAAGATGCTAGCAGTCTTTCCTGTGATCTTTGTATAATTTAATTACCCAGTTCTCAGGACGCAACTTTAGAGATGACAATGCTGTGTCAAAATGTCAAAAGGTGGGACATGTCTAATTTAATTACCCAGTTCTCAGGACGCAACTTTAGAGATGACAA
>NW_008336924.1:209466-211140 GCF_000622305.1 Nannospalax galili
CTGAAATCTATGACTTTATAGACACACACAGGCACCAAGGATCCAAGTGCAACCGATTATGACTAGTAATAATCAGATAAATACAGATTTGAGACTCATGTGCCAACATCTCAGTGTTAGTAGCAAAACAATGAGTCTTTCTGTAAGAAACAGTATATTTAAAATCAAATGGAGATCTTTTTTAAAGGTTAAAAACTAATCCAATTTTCTGTCTTACGGGGCTTATACTGTGTCCAATATTGTATAACTGTATTAATTCAACAGCGAACCTAAAAAATTTATAGGCAGTTTTGAAAGAGATGTATCCTTGCTCTGGAGTGTGTTACTGTATATGTTAAAGCTGTAATGAAATGCTTCCTCTAATCATGTGGTTATTAAATTTTTTAAAAAAATTAACCCCCCCCCAAATGTTCTTCACCTATGTGAAGAAAAGTCAAAGGTCCTACTCAACCATGGGTGGCTTCACTTGGAAAAATGGAAGAAATGTTTCCTCTGAGTTGACCCTCTTCTTGTAGATTAGACACTGGTTCAAGTCCATCTGGTGGGGTCTCCTTGGCCTCCCTGAACAAGAGGACAGGTGACTCACCACAGTTCCAGGACATTTTGAGAGATGTTCCATAGTCCCCTGAAACTTAGTCTACCTTGGAGGGCAAGGGGCAAAAACTGTCCTTCAAGTCCCTCTGACCACATTAGTATCAGCCTCAAAGTATGGCTGTTAAACATCCAAGGAGGTAGTTCCACCAGTCTACCAGTCTGGTAATCTTAATTACCATGTGCTATGTAGATAAAGCTTGGGAAAAAATCCAAATGTTCTCAGATAAACCTTGACTAGATATATATTTTGTTCTTTAAACTAGTTGACTAAACTTTTACCTCGAAATTTTAAGAACAGGTGTATATTAATTTGTATATATCTTTATATATCATAATATCATATATATCTTTATATATCATAACCTTTATACATCATAACAGACCTACACAGATGTTCATCACTTGCTTAGTCTTTCTCATTTTTCTGTCTATTTTGGAAAACATCTTTTACATTCTCATTTTATTTTTTTAATAATTATGAAACATAATAACTAACAAATAAATTTTTCATCTACTTTGAGAATTCTTTTCCTGGGGCTACTAAGCAATGCTTATTCCCTTTTAAGGTTCTAGTGTCAAACCAATGTTTAATTGAAGTTTTACCTGGGAACCAGTAAATGAATTTCTGAGCTTACTTACTGAGATAACTGGGGGGTTGCTGAAATGTATGAATGACCTGAGGGCATACACACTGGAAAGCATTTACCCAGCATGGGTCAAGCTTTCTCTTCCCAGCCTTCCCCAGACTGTATACTTTAGCCCTGCCCAAATCCAGGAGGCAATATGTGATTAGGGCCAAATTACATACAATTGGCTGGGAAGAGTGGCTGGATACTCTGGTGAGGGTCCAATGACCCTGCTGGCCCCTCCTTTAATGAAGGAGCACAGCCAACACAAGCCCAATTGTGACGATGTTTAGCATCAGGCACTGCTGAAGTCGTGATGATGGTAGTTATTTCATGCAGAAGAGACTGCAGGACAGTATCATGTTATTAAAAGGACATGGAATTTAAAAGGATTTGGTGCTAGGATCCACAAATGAGGGAGAACACATGTCTTTTATTTTTCTGAATCTGTGTT
>NW_008336924.1:211598-212959 GCF_000622305.1 Nannospalax galili
AGCATTTGGTATCATTTGTTCTCTTGATCTTAGCCAGTCTGACTGGGGTAAGGTTTGCATTTCCCTAATTACTAACAATGTTGAACACTTTCTAAAATGTTTCTTAGCCATCTTTATTTCTTCCTTTGAGAACTCTCTGTTTAGCTCTTTAGCCCATCTTTTAATTGGGTCATTTGGTTTCTCACACATTATTTTTTGAGTTCTTTATATATTCTGGATGTTAAACCTGTGTCAGATGTGTCACTGGTGAAGATTTTTTTCTCATTCTGTGGATTTTCTCTTCATTTTTTGGATTGTTTCTTTTTCTATATAGAAGCCTTGTAGTTTAATGAGGTCCTACTTATTGATTGCTGACCTTAATTCCCGAGGAACTTCTGTCCAATTTAGAAAATCCTTTTCTACGCCTATATCTTGTAAGTTACTGCCAATATTTTCTTCTAATAGTTTCAGGGTTTCGTGTTTCACATTGAGGTCTTTGATCCATTTGGAGTTGACTTTTCTGCAAAGTGAAAGATAAGGATCTAGTTTCATTTTTGTACAAGTGGAGATCAAGTTGTGCAAGTACCACTTGTTGAAGATGCTGTCTTTCCTCCATTGTGTGTTCTTGGCATCTTTGTCAAATATAAGGTGTCTGAAATTGTGTATATTCAGTTTTGAATGATGTTCCATTGATCTATGTGTCTATTTTTGTGCCAGTACCATGCTGTTTTTATGAGTACAGCTCTGTAGCATACTTTGAGATCTAGTATAGTAATCGCCCTGACAGTGCTCTTTGCGCTCAGGGTTGCTTGGGTGATCTGGGGTCTTTTGTGCTTCCATATGTATTTAAGGATGTTTTTTCCTAATTCTGTGAAGTATGTCATGGGGGTTTTGATTGGGATTACATTGAATATATATATTGCTTTTGGTAGGATGGTCATTTTCACAATATTAATTCTTCCAATCCATGAGCATGGGCGGTTGTTCCATCTCCTGGTGTCTTCTTCAATCTCTTTCTTCGATCATTTAACATTTTCATTGTAGAGGTCTTTGATGTCTTTGGTGAGACTTATTTCAAGACATTTATTTATTTATTTATTTATTTATTTATTTATTTATTTATTTATTGCAGCAATTGTGAATGGAAGCATTTCCCTGTCCTCTTTCTCCAGCTTAAGTAGTATTGGTTGGAGGTCTTCTTTAAATGTCTGGTAGAATTGTGTAAATTCATCTTGGCCTGGCCTTTTTCTTAGCTGGGAGGCTTTATCTTACTGTTTTGATTTCCTTATATGTTATGGGTCTGCTTAAACTGTTGATCTCTTCTTGGTTTAACTTTGGTGGTTCCTAGGATTTTTAGATATCCATTCATTTACTTTAGGTTT
>NW_008336924.1:214608-222662 GCF_000622305.1 Nannospalax galili
CCATCTCTCCAGTCCCAAGGATTTTGTTTCTTAATCCATTCACTTACCCTGTGTCTTTTGACTGGGGAGTTCAGTCCATTGATATTTGAGGTTATTATTGAAAGATGTATATTGGTTGCCATCATTTTGATTGCTGTGTGTGTTCTCTGTCTAATTTTGTGTTTCCTCAATTATACCTTCATTTATTTTCTTTCGTTGCCCCTGGGTTTAGTTGTTCCTTTCTCCTCTCCTTGTATTGCTTCAAGTATTCTTTGAGGGGCTGCTTTCATGGACATGTATTCTTTCAGGCTTTTTATGTCGTGGAAGATTTTTCCCTTTCCCCCTCAACTATGATAGATATTTTTGCTGGGTAAAGTATTCTGGGCTGGCAGCCATTGTCATTTAGAACTGGAAATAGCTTGGTCCAGGCTCTTCTGGCTTTCATAGTTTGCATTGATAAGTCAACAGTAATTCTGATGGGCTTTCCTTTATATGTGACTTGCTGTTTTTCTTTTGCTGCTTTCAATATTCTCTCTGTTTTGTGCATTCAGTGTTTTTACTATGATATGTCCTGGGGAGTTTTTTTCTGATCCTGTCTATTTGTTTTTCTATGTGCTTCCTGTATTTGTTTGGGGATGTCTTTGCTTAATTCCTGGAAATTCTCTTCTACAATCCTGTCTATGATCCAATCAATACCATTAACCTGAAATTCTCCTTCCTCTATGCCTATGATACATAGATTGGGTCTTTTCATGGTGTCCCACGTGTCTTGCCTATTCCATTCCTGTGTTTTTAAAATTTTTTCATAATCTTTGCTTGAGTGGTCCAATTCTTCAACTTTATCCTCCAGTGTTGATATTCTGTTTTCCATTTCATTCATTCTAGAGGTGAGGCTGTCCCCTGTTGTTTCAAGTTGGCTTATTGAGCTTTTCATTTCCTTCTTCATTTCTGCCTGAGTTTTCTTCAATGCTTCTCTCTTGTGAATTCATTCAGAAGTTTATACCTACCTTCTTTCAGTTCTTTAAGTTGTTTGTTCATGTGTTCTTTAAATTCATTGAATTCCTTGATCATGTTTTGATTGTTCTTTTAAATTCTGTGTCCTGGGTTATCTTCTACAGGACTGGTGGAGTTTGATAGGAACATAGTGTTTTGGGTTTCCATTTTATTATTCTTTTGTTGTGATTTTGGCATGCCAATTTCTTTTGTTGTTTGTGATTCTGATATGAGAATTAAGTTGAAGTCTGCTTCTGTTTGTATTATTGGTGTGCCTTGGCCCTTTTCTTAATATTTGTGTAAAACTGGTTGATCCAGATTTCAGGATCTCTCAGGTTTTATTTTGGAAGCTGCAGATGGCTTCAGATCAGCTACTCAGGAGCACAAGTCAGGTTCCAGTCAGGTACACTCAAACTTCCTTCTAAGATTTGGTCCCGTACTAGTGGGAATTCAGAGCAAAATTGTGGAAGTTCCCACCACGTGGAGACAGGATCTGGGTGCTCTCAGGCAGTCCCCTGTGTTCTCAGCCCCTATGCCAGAGGGAGGCTGGAAACAGGCACTCTCTGGCAGTCTGCTGAGACCACAGTACACAGATGGAGGTGGGCTCAAGAGGGCTTTTTTGGTTTACTTTCAGTAGTGTTGGCAAGAGAAAGAAGCAGCAGAGACAGCAGAGCAACAGTGGCAATGGTCGCTGTCAGCAGACTGAGCAGCAGAAGGAGCAAGGCAGATCTATCTGACAGTTGAAGAAGAAGCAGTTGAACAGTTCAAGAGTATCCAGAATAGGAAGACAGGCAATAGAGAGAGACTGGAGAGCGGAGACTGTAAAAGGGTTAAGGGCTACACGGAGCTGGAGAGGAGAAACTGCATGTCCTGGCCACTTGAAGAGTCCCACGGAGCCATAAAGTGTTTAGGGCCAAAGGTTTCAGATTTGAGGCCGTAAGTTGTAACACTGTCTGCTACCTAGGGCCGAAAAATCTTGATACCCAGGGCTGCCTGGAAGCCACAGTGCCACCTGAAGTGGAAGGCTGAGGAGCCCCAAGTTCCTAGGCCTACACTAGAGCTGTAGCACTTATAAGGCCCTGTGTCCTGATACCTAAGACCTGAAACACCACAGGGCGACATCTGCTGCTCCCATCTACCTACTGTTGCTGCTCCCTGCTGACAAACCTCTAGGGAAATGAAAGCTGCCTGAGACCAGCACTTGAAGAGCTCCTTGCCTGCACATGATTTCTCTCCAAGTAGGGTAAGAGGACCTGTCAGCTGCCTGGTAACTTGCATATCCATGGTCATCACAGCACTGTTCACATCAGCTCAGAGGTGGAAGCAACCAATTAGCAGGTGTCTAGATAAAGAAAATACAGTGCAAGGGTTGGAGAGATGGCTTAGTTGTTAAGAGCACTCTTCTACAGGACCTGAGTTCAGTTCCCAGCACCAAAGTCAAGCATCTCACAACTTCCTGTGAAGCCAGGTCCAGAGAATCTGATACCCTTTTCGGGCACCCTCTGAGGGCACCTGTGCTCACATGTACATACTCCCACACAGAAAACACACACATATACAATTACAAATGAAATAAATCCTTTAAAATATATTTATAAAATGCAGTGCATATGTAATATAGAACATGGCACACATACAAGAATGAATCTTTTGCTCAGTAGCACAAGCCAGTCACTAAAGAATGCATGTTGCATGAGTTCACTCATATGAAATATCTATTGTAGTCAAAATCGTCAAAATACAGAGTAGAAAGATTAGTAATCCCTAGGTATAGAGTCTTAGCATTAAAATATGAAAAAATTCCAGAGATTGGCTTACAGTGTGAATATGAACATATTTAATATGTAATGCTATTGATTATACATGTGAAATTGTTATGAGGTACATTGAATGTTGTATTTCTTCCTATAGTAATAAGAAGGGGTTCTCAAAGATGTTCCTCTTTGTAACAAATAAGCTTAAATGAAGAAATGAGTGTTTCGTTTCTTAATCTACTGAAGTGAAATGGTCTCAGCTGCACAGTAGTCATTAATGACCCATCTCCTTCACTTAAACCATCAGCTTTAGGGGCTGTATTTAACCTGAAGAGTTCTCCGATGACAAACAGAAGTTGGCATTCAGGTACAAGGCTTGGACAGGTAGCTGCTGTCCATGTAGGAACAATCCCAGTGCCCCTTTGCAGTGTACACCATGGATCACAATCCTAGCGCCCCTTGGCAGTGTACACCATGGATCGCAATCCCAGTGCCCCTTGGCAGTGTACACCATGGATCACAATCCCAGTGCCCCTTGGCAGTGTACACCATGGATCACAATCCTAGTGCCCCTTGGCAGTGTACACCATGGATCACAATCCCAGTGCCCCTTGGCAGTGTACGCCATGGATCACAATCCCAGTGCCCCTTTGCAGTGTACGCCATGGATCACAAAACAACATACATGAAATTATTGTACAGTGAGTTTTCAATGACACTGAATGCAGAAAGTCAGCAAGTTCTTCAACATTGTTACAGGCTGCACAGGCACCAAGAACGTCTTCATACTCTGACTGTCAATCATTTCCTCCCACTCTACAGCAGATGTGCTATAGTCTACATATTACTTATTTATTTATTTATTTATTTATTATTTATTTTTTTATAGAAGGAAGGATTTATTCGAGCTTATGGTTCCAGGGGAATTACAGTCCGTCTTGTTGGGGAGGCATGGTGGCAGAGGTGGCTGGAGAAGAGGAGCAGGAGCTAAGCTCTACATCTTCCAGCAAGCACAGGAAGCAAGAGTGTGACTGGAGATCTGGCAGGGCTTAAGCATTCTCTAAGCCCACTCCCAGTGCTTCCTCCAGGATAGCCACACCTCTACAACCTCCCCAAACACGCCATCACCTGGGGACAAAATGTCCAAATACTTGGAGCCTCTGGGGGACATTTTCATTCAAACCACCACAGGGAGCATAGGCATTTTCACAGTATTGATTCTGTCAACACTGGACTGGAACTCATTTAGAAGTAGACACAAACCCAGTTCAAGCCAATAAGACTATAGAGATGTTTGCTGGTGATTTCTAGAAAGAAGCTTTCTTGCTCTTCTGAAACAGCCTCAGAGAAGATCTCTCACATGAAGAAATGGCAACCGTTAAAAGAACTATTTTATAATGAGAATCAGTCTTTCGATGAAGCTAATCAGAGCAGGAGAGAATGAAAAGAAGCAGATGGCACCATTCAACACTGAACCAAAGTTGAAGATCATTTTATTTCTGGACTCATAGTTCATGATCTGAATTTCCCCTTTGGGGTATGAATTAGATTGAATTGGTTAAACTCAAAGCCTTTTATTTTAACTGGTGTGCAGTGCGCAAAGCTCACATCTCCCTCAGATTTCTAGCATTACCTTGGTAGCATCCATCTAACCCAATTTACTAATTTACACTTTTATTCACTTTATAAGCTTTGAACACTATGCTTTTATAACAATCATTTGATATAGGAATTTTACTAGAGTTCCTTCCAATTTAACATTAACAGTGTGTGTCATTGGCTTTCAGTTGACCAGTGGTTTCAGTTATGTCTTTCTCCGCTATCATGAATACAAGCTCAAACAAGACTTTGATAACTAATATTTTCTTTTTAAATATTTTTTTCATATTTTATTTATTATGTTTATTTTATATGTATGTGTGTATTGTCTGCATGTAGGTAAGTGCATCCATGTCATGCAATGCCCACGGAGGACAGAAGGAGCTGTCGGATCCCCTGGAACTGGAGTTATGGACAGTTGTTAGCTGCCATGTGGGTTCTGGAATTTGAACCCGGGTCTTCTGCAAGAACAACCAATGTTCTTAACCACTGAGCCATCTCTCCAGCCCCTGATAATCCTTTTTAAAACTACAGAATGTCTTCCATTTACATTGCGTGGCTTCTTCTCTGAGCCACAGGAGAATCCCCTCTAATTCCTTGCCCTACAAAGTCTCTTTGGCCCTTTTTGGAAGTAGCTTGATTTTTTTTCTTCCTCCTGTGAACAACACAGGTTGTGAGGGTTTTGTCTGTACACTTTGCTCCTCAGAAACTTAAAACCAGATTTACAGTCCACCCAGACCAAGGGTAAAGCACTTCGCAGCGTGTCAACCCTGCATCATCTTCATCTCTAAGTCTCCTGATCTTTCTATTTTCCCTTGCACATCATATTTTAAAACTTACTTCACTATGAGCTTTGCATGCTAGTGAGCTACCTTAAAATCTCTTTTTAGGACAGGCAAGGTATAAATAAAATATAAGTACAAGCATACAAATGCACACAGACATCGAAAACAGGTCTCTTGCTTTGCTGGTATATATACACAGTCAGAACACCACACCGTCTAAGAGAACCCAGGTCACCGCACCTGACAGAACCTGTGGTAAGAAGGCTGTTACAGCACTCACGACACCTGCGGACATCCACTTGCCATTAGCTGTGTGCCACGTTCCATGCTCAAACCTTTGTTCTTTCCTTTGTTTAACCCTCGTGGTGTCCCTGGTAAGGCTTCCCACTTCCCTGATAAGGCTTACAAGGGTAGAGAAATGGTCCCAAGTCACTTTCCAGAAAGCAGTACACTGGGTCTCATGTAGCCCAGGCTAGCCTTAGGATGTAGCCAAGGATGACCTTGAACTCCACATCTTCCTGCCTCCACTTGGGATGACAGGCATGTGCCATCATGCCTGGAGGTGGATGAATTTTCCCACCTTACTGGAACATGCACAGACAGGGCTCCTTGCACACACGTGGGAGTATGTGTGATTGCATGTTAACACGTGTGAGGTTGTATGAGTTGTGTGTCATGGAGAAGGGCCTGTTGTACACATGTGTTTAGGAAACAGGGCAGTGCAGCGGGCAATGGGTCAGGAGTGTTTGAACACAGGGTCTCTCTCCACAGTGGGGGCCTGTGTGTCTGTGAGAGGGAGGCAGGTCTCATGTAGCCTAGGCTAGCCTCAGACTTGCTGTGTAGCCTGAACTCCTGATCCTCCTGCCTCCACTTCTCAAGTGCTGGATGTCAGCTGTGAGCTGGGGAATCAAACCCAGGCTCTTGTGCATGGCAGGTGAGCTCTCTGCCCACTGACCACAGAGGAAGCTTTCAATGTGTTTGTGAAATACTAGGCTGCCTCACTGCCTCACAATCTCCTATCAATGCATTCACGAGTGGGTGAATGGATGATACTGGCATGGGTGAACAAGCTGGGAGACAGCCTGTGGTCTCCCTTTCCTGGGAGTACTTTCATCCAGAAGCCAGGTAGGGTGGGCAGGCCTGCCAGTGATGGCACAAGGATCAGCCTGAATGGAAGTTTCCAGAAGTGTAAATGGGGTAAAAGTTCTGTAGGGCAGGGAAGACACTGGCCTTCATGCCTCCCTCCACCACCACCACCCTGGCCAAATCGAGGGAGTGACCTGGGCCAGGAAGGGCCAGCACACTCGGGCTCCTGGGATGGGCGACCTGCTAATCAGCTTGCAGAAGGAGAAAGGACCCCAGTGACCAGATGGCTGAGTGCCTCATGCCCGGCCTCGGCCGGAGCTGCTCCTTGTGAAGAGTGACGAACTTGGTGAGGTTCCTGCACTGAGTCCCTGAGCAGGGACGTGCAGTCATTTCAGAACACAGTTCCATGCTTAGGGACAGCCTTGATTTTGTTTTTTCTTTTTTGAAACAGGGTTTCTTGTAGCCCAGGATAGTGGTAGACTCCTCATGTAGACCTTGAACCCCTGATCCTCTTGTTTGTCACAACAATGAGAGGACCTGAGTTTGAATTCTGACTCGGTATTGCACATCTGTGACCCCCAACCATCCTACAGTGAAAGGGGACAATCCCCAGGAGTTAACCTGCTATACACAGTAGCAAACAACAGAGACCTCATCTTAGCAAGGACTGACACCTGAGGCTGACCCCCACCTGTACAGTGGCACTATGGTGCCCAACCCTCCTAGAATCAATGTGTCTGGGATACAAAGGACATCTGTCATCCACTTTTGTGCATGTGTGTGGAGCCCAGTGGTCAACCTCAGCTGTCATTCCCCCACTCACCTCCACACTGTACTCAGTGTGTGTGTGTTTGAGACAGGGTCTTCCTGTAACCCCAGCTGTCCTGGAACTCACTATGTAGACCAGACTGGCCTCGATTTCAGAGATCCACCTGCCTCTGCCTCCCAAGCGCTGGGATTAAAGATGTGTGCCACTATACCGAGCCCCCTCCACCTTGTATTTTGAGACAGGGTCTCTCCTTGAGCCAGGAGCTTGCTGATTGATAAGCTGTCTGGTCAGTGAGCTCCAGGAGTCCTCCTGTCTCTACCTCCCCAGAGCTAGAATTACAGGCACAGGACACCATGACGGGCTCTTTACGTGGGTGCTGGGGATCTGAATTCAGGTCCTCTTGCCCATCCTGCAATTGCTTTACCCACTGAGACATCTCCCCAGCCTTCTGTAATTCACATTTTTAGTGTGCCATTCTGTGAGTTTTGACAAACACATGTAGCTGGGTAACCAGCCTCAGATGCAATGAGTTTCCACTGTTCCCAGAATCCTCTCCAGTCCCTCTTCCATCATCAGCCACATCTCCGGCCTCAGCTTCTGACAACCCAGGATCTTCTCCATCAGTGTGTGGTTGATGTTTCTAGAAAGCCCCGTAACTGAGGTCATGGAGTGTGAAGCCTTTTGAGTCTGGCTGTTTGCCTTTAGCTCTGGAGATTCAACACTGTTGCTGAGTTCCATTGAAAGGACGTACCACAGTCTGAAAGTTATTTAAGTGACTTCCCATTAGGGGAGCTCAGAATCCTACTCCCTTCTCCACTAGGGATGGTAATCTTAAGTCTGCTTCCAAAGCAAATGTACTAGCCTTTTTTATCTCCATCTGATCCGTGAAAATTATAATAGGCTGTTTTCTTTCTTTTCTTTTTAGTAAAAAAAATTAGTTTTTAGGCCGGGAGTTGTGGCACACGCCTGTAATCCCAGCACTTGAGAGGCAGAGGCAGGCAGATCTTTGTGAATTTGAGGCCAGCCTGGTCTACATAGCTAGTTCCAGGACAGCTGGGGCTACAGTGAGACCCTGTCTCAAAAAGACAA
>NW_008336924.1:227672-229195 GCF_000622305.1 Nannospalax galili
CATTTGGACTATATTTCCCCAGTTAAATGTATTTTAAGAATAAACAGAACTAGGATCTAGAGAGATGAGTCAGTGGTTAAAAATACTTGTTGCTCTTCCAGAGAATCGAATTCAATTCCCAGGTCCCATATCAGGTGACTCACAGCTGCCTATAACTATAGCTCCAGGGAATCTGACACCCTCTTCTGGCCTCCCCAAACATGCCAAACACATACACGCACACACATACACACACACACACACACACACACACACACACATACACACACAAATAAAAATGTAGTCCTTTAAAAGAGAATAAATAAGGGTAGACCTGGCTTTGGTAGGATGAGGCTGAGATTTTGGCAGACAGCCTAGGAGGGTAGTTTCTGACCTCCATCTGTGTAACAGCTGGCTATGGTCTCAGCAGATCATCCAGAGACTGCCTGTTTCAGGCCTCCCTCTGTCATAAGAATCCAGGGGACTGCCTGAGAGTGCCCAGATCCTGCCTCTGCTTGGTGGTTAGCTTCCCTAATTGCATCATACCCAACCCCCTGACTGGGATTGTGTGAGGCCCTTCCCAAGGCCCTGGGCAGACCTGGCTTTGGCAGGATAAGGCTGAGATCTTAGCAGATAGCCAGAGAGAGCAGGTTCTGAGGACCTCCATCTGTGTAATGGCTGTGATCTCAGCAGATTGCCAGAAAGTGCCTGTTTCTGGCCTCCCTCTAGCATAGGGGCTGAGAACTCAGCAGAACAACTGAAAGTTCCAAAATCCACCCTCCTCTTAGTGAACTTACCAACTTTTGCTGAGTTCCTATTAGTAGGGGTCCAAAACATGGAAGCCTGAGTGTACCTGACTGGACCCTGACTTGGGCTTCTATGGGTGCCCCTGAGAAGCTGATCTGCAACCCTCTAAAATAAAACCTGAGAGAACCTGAATCCTGGACCAACCAGCTTTACATAAGCAATAAGAAAAGGACCAAGGCACAGCAGTGATACAAACAGAAGCTACTTCAACTTAACTCTCAGAATCACAAACTGCAAAAGAATTTCACATGCCAAAATCACAACGAAAGTCTAATAAAATGGAAAGCCAAAACACTATGTCATTACATGAACTCATGGCGATTAAACAACACAGACCTAAACAATGAGTCGGTAAAAGATAGAAATTAAGACAGAAATAGAAGAATTCCCAGAATTTAACAAAAATGACAACACAGCACAACACAACCTCTGGAACACATTGAAAGCAGTCATAAGAGGGAAGTTTATAGCTTTGAGGGTCTACATTAAAAACTTAGCCCAAATAAATGACCTAACACTGCAACTCAAGATGCTGGAAAGGCAAGAACAAATGAAACCCAAACCCAGCAGAAGAGAAGAAATAACAAAAATCAGAGCAGAAATTAATGAAATAGAAACAAAGGAAACAATAAAAAAAATCAATGAATCTAAGAACTGGTCCTTTGGAAAGCTAAACAAGATAGGTCCTTAGCCCAGTTCATCAAAAGAAAGAAAGAGCAAATCCAAATCAACAAAAT
>NW_008336925.1:0-960 GCF_000622305.1 Nannospalax galili
ATATAGTTCCATTATAATTCCAAAGACAACTCTTACAGAATTAGAAAAATAGCCAGAAATTCATATGGAAACACAAACACCATGGAGAGCTGAATCAATCCTAAAGATAAAGGACACAGTATAATATTGGAAGTACAATAATATCTGACCTCAAACTATACCAGAGACATAGTGACAAAGCCAGTATGCGCCTGGCTTAAAAGCATACACGTGGACCAATCAAACACAATGGAGGATCCAGAGAGAGATCCACGCAGTTATGGAAATCTAATTTTTAAGTATATTTTATTATCATATATCAATTATCCACAATAATGAGTTTCATTATGACATTTTATACTTGTATATAAGGTATATTGATCTTCACCCTCTCTTGGCCCCTCCCACTCCCACTGATCCCCTTCCTCTTTCCAACTAGCCTCCTTTTCCTGTCTTTCTGGGTTTTTTGTTTTGTTTTGCTTTTGTGACTCCGTGAGTTTCAGTAGGGTTGTTTATAAGAGCAGGGGTAAGGGCTAAGATAAATGAATCATATGAAATTTCTATTATTTATTTCTTAAGGACTTTCTATGCTATTTTCCACAATATTCATACTAATTTACATCCCCATCAGCAGAGTATGAGAATTCCCCTCTGTCCATATTCTCACCAGCATATGCTATTTTTAAAGGGAATATATTTTTAAAATATTTTATTTATTATTTTTATTTTATGTGTTTGAGTGTATTGCCCATGTGTGTAATGTTGTGTGTAAACTGTGTTGTGCAATGCCCTTGGAGGTCAGAAGAAGGCATTGGATTCCCCTGGAACAGGAGTCACAGACAGTTTATTAAAGTCATTTGTCAATTTTTAATTTGGATTATTGACTGTTCACTTGTTTGTAGTGATCGTGTTTGGTCAATTTTCAATTTTTTTTTTTTTTTTGGTCTTTTTTGAGATAGGGTCTCCCTGTAGCTCCAGCTG
>NW_008336926.1:0-419 GCF_000622305.1 Nannospalax galili
AAGTGCACACATGCCATGCAATGCCCTCAGAGGTCAGAGAGGCTGTCAGATCCCCTGGGACTGGAGTTACAGTTTTTACCACCGTGTGTCTTCTGGGATTTGAACCGGGGTCTTCTGCAAAAACAACCAGTGTTCTTAACCACTGAGCCACCTCTCCAGCCCCTATTTTTATTTTTTAAAATCTTTTTATTTATGTATTTTGTATGTATGTGCATGTTTGCTATTTGTGTGTATGTGTGTATTGGTGTGTGTGTGTGTATGTGTGTGTGTGTGTGTGAATGTGTGTGGGTGTGGGTATGTCTTGTGTTTGTGTGGGTGTGTGTTTGATGAGGCCAAGTACAGTAAACTGTAATTTCTCAGGCACAAAGCAAGTTGTTACTGAGACCACGTCTCTCATGGACTAGCTCTCACCAAGTGGG
>NW_008336927.1:0-485 GCF_000622305.1 Nannospalax galili
GAAAAGGACAATACAACACAACAAAACCTCTGGGACATGCTGAAAGCTGACCTTAGAGGGAAGTTTATAGGTGTAAACCCTACATCAAAAAATCAGAAAGAACACAAATAAATGACTTAACTTAATATTCAACTCAACACACTTGAAAAGCAACAGCAAATGAAGCACAACCCAGCAGACAAGAAGAAATAACAAAAATCAGGTCAGAAATTAAAGAAATTGAAACAAAGAAACCAATACAAAGAATCAACAACTCAAAGAGCCGGTTCTTTGAAAAGATAAACAAGATTGACAGACTGCTAGCCCTGTTAACCAAAAGGAAGAAAAAGCACCTCTAAAACAACAAAATCAGAGATGACAGGGGAAACATCACAACAGACACCTGAAAGATACAGAACATTATAATGGAATGTTTTAAAAACCTATATACTACAAAATTTGAAAACCTAAAAGAAATGAATGGATATCTAAAGGCATGGGAACCA
>NW_008336928.1:0-693 GCF_000622305.1 Nannospalax galili
TCCCCAAATAGGATAAAATCAAAGAAAGATAACACTGTCTTTATATTTCTGCAAAGTAAAAACAAAGAAAAAGTCCTAAAAACAACCAAAGAGAATAACACACTTATCAAAGAATCTCATTCAGGTCATGGCCATATCTGAAACCACAGAGACCAAAAGGAGGAAGTGGTAAGACGTGTTTCAAATGCTGAAAGAACTCAATCTCCAGTCATAGATCATGTCTGGTGGAACACCTACTTTAGGGCTGATAGATGGATGCTATGAGATTTTATGAGATACATGCTAGAAGACTCATCTTTTTAAGAAATATTTTATTCACTATTTTTATTTTTTGTGTATGAGTACATTGCCTGCATGTGTGTAACTGCACCCGTGTCATGCAATGCCCATGGAGGTCAGAGGACAGCATCGAATTCCCCTGGAGCTGGAGTTAACAACGGTTGTTAGCTGCCATGTGGGTGCTGGGAACTGAACCTGGGTCCTCTGCAAGAGCAGTCAGTGCTCTTAACCACTGAGCCATCTCTCCAGCTCTGAAGACTCATCTTTAAAGAATGGTTAACGGAAGCACTACAATTAAAAGGAAAACAATAATAGAAAAAAACCCTAAACCTTCAGGAAAGAAAGAACAGAGTCAGCAAACATGGAAGTAAGCACAACAGACCAGCCTTAGCTTCCTAGGTATCTTAAATCATG
>NW_008336929.1:0-456 GCF_000622305.1 Nannospalax galili
CCCGTTTCCTACGAACTCTATGAAAAAGAGTATTGCCATGAGTGTCAGTATATTTGGTCTATCGTGTTTGTAATAGTGTAAACGAATGAACAGAATCGTTTTGTGTTAAAATCCGTTTCCTACGAATTGTATGCAAAAGAGCATTGCCTTCAGAGACAGTCTCTTTGCTTTAGAAAAATATGTGTCACTTGTGTATCTAAGTGCTTGCTTTCTGTAGAATGAACAGTATTTCTAATATTGTGTTTATAATAGTGAAAATGAATGAACAGAAGCATTTTGTGTTAAAACCCTTTTACTACGAATTGTATGAAAAACAGTATTGCCATGAGTGTCAGTATCTTTGGTTTAGAAAAAAATGTGTCGGTTGTTTATCTAAGTGCTTGCTTTCTGTAGAATGAACAGTATTTCTAATATTGTGTTTATAATAGTGAAAACGAATGTACAGGAAAATTTTGT
>NW_008336930.1:0-5959 GCF_000622305.1 Nannospalax galili
TCCTTTAGGTACTGATAATGATTGGTAATTGAGGGCTCAGCCTTAGCAGGACACTTCACACCCTCTAAAACTCAGTGACCATCTTAGAAGAGAGCACATAAAGCATGAACGAGCTGGAAGATAGGGAGAAAGGCTGCAAAATTCTGTCCTCAGGGCATGACACAGCCATTGCAATTTTGAACTCAGAACAGCTGCAGCTGCACAAGACTGACTTTGCCAACCATCAGTCATCAGGGTGTGGGAGGGCTTCATGGGGTCCTACCTCTCTTTGCTTACCTATTGGCTATTGAAATGGTCTAGGAAATGTGCAGCCATCGTCTTCAGTTTTGTACTCAATGGTGAGCCCACCAAGCTCCAAACTTATGGTCACATGGACAATTCTGGAAAAACTCAGTGAGTAAAGAAACAAAACAAATATATAAAATGAGAAAGGGATTGACAGGAATGGTAAGTGATAGTAGATGGAATACATTTTGGACATCTATGAAAATGTCAAAGAACAAACTTAATGAAAACATGGTAGCCTTGCCAGATATATCACTCTTCATTGGTAGTTACTTAGTTTCAGGGCTTGAAATACATCATTTGTGCTTTCCTTGTTTTGCAGATGACTGATGAGATATCTGATGTTTTCTGGCATTTCTAATTTGTAGGTGAGTTGGCATTTTTCCTTTACAGCTTTTAATATTTCTTTCCTTTGTATTTTTGACAACTTTGACCAAAAATATATTGTGAAATGATTTTTCTCTGACCAAGCCTATTTGGTTGTTTTTAATGCCTCTTATGTCTGAATGTCTATTTCTTTCTCCAGAAATGGTAAGTTTTCTGTTTAATTTCATTTGAGTACATTTTTGATGCCTTCAGTGTTTGTCTTAGCACCTTCTCCTATGCTGTGAAATCTTCGGTTTGGTCTATGTGTCCCATCCCACAGTCTTTACAGTTCATACTCAGACATTCACCTTCTTCAACTTCATGCTGCAGACCTGCTATTTTTTCTTCTACTTGATAAAGTCTATTGGCAATGTTTTTTACTTTTAATGACCCTGAAAATGACATAACTACTGTGCTAGAAAGTTAAAAATTTTGTATGGTAAGTGTGGAAATGGTGAATGAGATAATGGGAGCAGACAGAAGAGAAAAAGAGGAGATGTGAGGTTCAATACAGAAATGTAAAGTTAAATGAAATAGGAAAGGAGGAGGGAGGAAGAATTTCATGGAAAATAATATTTCAATAGTAAAAAATTAGATAAATGTAAGTCTAGAAATAAAAATATGAGATTACTATTTTTAATAAAAAGCCAATAAGGGAAAATTTAAATGCTACTAAATGAATGGGGCAGGGTAAAACATAGTGGGCAAAGAAGAACAGGAAAAGAAACTAAGGGAAATTTAAAAATTGTACCCCAAATGGAAAAAATACATAAAGTTAGATGATTATATGAAGATGAAAAACAATTTTTAATTAGAAACCATAATACAAATGCTAAATGTGTATGTGTGAGGAGGAAATATCATACATACATACAAAAAATAGAAAAAAAATTGAGGTATTGAAGCATCTTCTTCTTGAGTCCTCAAAAGCTGGAAACTGCCAAGTCACATTCCTGGGGGACGAAGTCAATTCTACTTGTGTACTCTTGTCTGTCCTTTGATTTTTTCAGCTGTGGAGTCTGTACTGGACAAGTGTCTGATGTCCATCAAACTAGGTTCAGTAACTGTTTCCTTTTTGCATATCTGGGGCTTCTCCTCACCACACTTAGGTTTACATTCTGTGAGCAGGGCAGATTCTCTCATCTCCCTGTGACTCCGACTCCCCAACTCTACCCCTGAAATGGCTGGGTTTTTGTTTTTTTTAATTTTTATTTATTTTTATTTTATGTGTATGTATGCATTGCCTACATGTAGGTAAGTGCACCCATGTCATGCAATGCCTGTGGAGCTCAGAAGAGGGCATTGGATCCCTGGAACTGGAGTTACAGACTGTTGTTAACTGCCATGTGGGTGCTGGGATTCAAACTGGGGTCTTCTGCAAGAAAGGTCAGTGTTCTTAACCTCTGAGCCATCTCTCCAGCCACTTGAAATGGCTGTTTTAGTTGGGGATGTCTCCCAGGTGTATTGTGAGAATGGAAGGCAACCACAGCACTGAGGCATGTGCAAATGGAATTACTACCTTTCTACTACCAAGGCCTCGTGAGTGTTAGTTACCCTGCTAGTGGGATGTAGCTGTGAGTATCATGTACATTTCTAGAACATCAGAGCTTTTGGACTTTATACCAGTGAATTTGATCAAACTGCTGCCCTCAAGCTCAGAGCTATCAAACTCAAGAGTGTCTTTGATGAACACTGTTTCCAGTGGCCACTGAGGAGGAATCTGTCTCTCCTTGTGCACTTTGCAGCCCGAGCCAGATTCCTGTTGCCTTTACTGTTTAATCTGACCTGTGGTGTGGGTGGCTCCCCCTCCTCTCTACACCTGTAGCTCTGTGCTTTCTCTCACCCAGACACTAGTAGGCCAAATTGCGGTTTCCCAACATGTAGGTGTTCCTTGATTTCAGGCCCCCATAGTTTCTCAATTCTCTGTCAAGGTTGTACTTGGATGTTGTCCTCCAAGTCACATGGATGACAAAATGGAGTTTCTCTCCATAGCTGACATATCTGCCAGATGGATGGCATTCTCCTCAAAACCCTACAACTGGACTTGAAGCTCATGAATGATGTGGGCTTGTCCTTTGGAGTGTCACCTGTGTCCCTACACAGCTCTAAGAACTGAGGGGCTGAGGCTTTGAGCAGCTTACCTCTCTGATTTGTTGTCATACTTTCTGGTGCTTTCTGGTATCCTTTCACTTCCTTTGTGGATTTCTGAATCTTTTACTTTTTCTTGGTGAAAATCTCTGTCTTTTCTTATTCTAATTCTCCTCTACCAGTTCACACACCAGTCAATAACCTTATGTAGATATCCTGAGAGTTACTTTCCTTTAACTACAGTCTTGGGAGCAAGATAGAGAAGTAGTCCTTAAACATTACATCATTTCTGTATAATTAGCTATTTCATACTAGCTTTATGCATGGGACCACTGTAAAAGGACCCATCCCCCCATCTCTCTGTGTCTATCTCTCTGAGTCTTTCTCCAAGTCTCTCATCTTAATCTCTTTTGATTACCTTCTCTCAGCTTCACATAATCTATACATTCATAATCTGTAATACACAAGGATGAAGAGAAAACATTATTTAAACTAAGGATGTATCATTTCATTTTCTCTTGAAAATCTCAGCAAAAATATATTTTATTTAATTTGGAAAAATTCAAAGGTTTATAAAATTAAACTCTTAAAAATATATTTCTTGAAACAGAATCTGGCTATGCAGCTCCAGCTGATCTCTAGCTCCTAACAACCACCCTGCCTCAGCTTCTTGAGTGAAAGAAGTACAGGCATGCACCACTATACCTGGTTCTCAGATGACAAATCTTAATGGAACTGAGGAAATTTTTTTGATTTTATTATTTTTATTTTATGTGTAAGATTGTATTGTCTACATGTATGTAAACGTACGCATGTAGTGCAAATCCCATGGAGGCCAGAAGAGTACATCAGCTCCCCTAAAACTGGAGTTAAAGATGGTTGCTAGCCACCATGTGGGTGCTGGGAACTAAACCCAGGTCTTCTGAAAGAGCATCCAGTACTCTTAACTGCTGAGCCATCTCTCCAGCCCCGGAAATGAACATTATTATGGAGCACTAATAAATATTAATTTAAATGTATATGTTGACCTATTTTATTCTTTCAAGACTGACAAAGGAATATCACCTATGCATGAAGAGTCTTTGAAGTGAAAATACATGTTTTTAAAGACTTGTCAAGGAAGCATTAGCCATCTTGGATTGATTCCTTACAAAATTCACTGTAATAGCTATCCCCAAGCCTTTTCCACATTCTTTAATATAAAAGGGAAAATTGTATTGTAGACAGACTTTAAGACATGGAGCTGGATTCATTTAAAATCCACAACAAGCTTTATTGAAGTTTCACAAATACCCCAAAAGAAGGAAAGGAAAGCTCTAAGATCATGGTATTTTAGGGTTATCAACTTGCTCCCATATGGAATGCAAAGAATGTTATTCAAGCATGATGTCCCTGAGGCTGTAATGAAGGGGTGGGCCTAATTTGGTATTATTCTTGTTACTGACCTGACTCAGTTACCTGGGCTCATTCAGGTAAGTGGATAAAAAAGTCCGAGGAACATATACATTGGTGATTTTAAAAAGGGAGAATTGGGGTACTCAACTTCTCAGTAAGAATGGTGGCTGGGAAATTGACAGGAACATGTAACTAAGAGGATGCCAAAAGCAGTGAACTGTAATGAAGGGGTGGACCTAATTTGGTATTATTCTTGTTACTGACCTGACTCAGTTAACTGGCTCATTCAGGTAAGTGGATAAAAAAGTCTGAGGAACATACACATTGGTGATTTTTAAAAAGGGAGAATTGGGGTACTCAACTTCTCAGTAAGAATGATGGCTGGGAAATTGACAGGAACATGTAACTAAGAGGATGCCAAAAGCAGTGATCAAACTTACCAGAAGAATAAGACATGCATGGCATGTGGGAAGACAGAGTAACAAAATCTTTGAAAATTTATATTTAAATAGCTGGTCAATTTAGTAAAGTGTTTATTATAGTCAAACCCCTGCAGACTTTTTTGAGCACAAAGTACATAAAAGGTCTTGCATTTGGGACTGGAGAGATGGCTCAGTGGTTAAGAGCACTGGCTGCTCTTGCAGAGAAGCTGGGTTCAGTTCCCAGCACCCACATGGCAACTAACAACTGTCTGTAATTCCAGTTCTAGGGCATCTGATGCCCTTTCTGTCCCTGTGGACATTGCAGGACACAGGTGCACTTACATACATGTAGGCAATACATTCGTACACATAAAATATTTTTAAATAATAAATAAAATATTTTTTTTAAAAAAAGAAGATAGGCCACACATGGGTGACTTGCATTTTGAAAAGTTGAGTCTGGCATTTTCTGCAGTCACAAAGGGGCAGGCAGAAAGCTCTTCCCTCACAAAGGACTGCCACCAAGTCATCTGATGCCCTTTCTGTCCCCGTGGACATTGCAGGACACAGGTGCACTTACATACATGTAGGCAATACATTTGTACACATAAAATAAAAATGATAAATAAATAATACGTATATATTTTAAAACTTGCCTTTATTAGTCACTAACATTTATTGGTTGCTTGTTATGTGCTGGGTTCTGTTCTCAATGCTTATGTATCATAGATATTTGGTAACCACCAAATTCTATCCTAAAGCACACGAAGAAGAGTGATTCTTTCATAGCATGCAGAATGAAAGACAAAAAGAAGACTAATATCCAGGCCAGAAATTTGCAAATGAACAGACAACAAAGGAAATGAGTGTAAATAGTCAATAAATATTTTAAATGCTTGATATCTTTAGTCATGAGGAAATGCAAACCAAAACTATACTGTTTCCATTTCACCCTAGGCAGAATGGCTGTTACCACCAACAAATAAAACAGAACACAAGAAAAGACAAGAAACAAAGCAATAAGTGTGAAAGTGTTGATAAGGATGTAGGCATAAAAGAATCCTTATTCATTGTTGATGGAAATCCAAATTTGTATAGTCATTATTGAAACCAGAATGGAATTTCCCTCATATGAATCTAAAAATATAACTATAATATAATCCATCTATACAACTCCTAGCTATACCACAAGAAAATGAAGTCAGCATACATAAGCCATTCCTATATATCCTTGTACACTGTGGTACGGTTCACAATAACCAGGCTGTGGAGTCAGCTTGGGTCCCAGGCAACAAATGACTGAAAGGAGAAGATATGGTACAAATTCACAACAAGAGTTAACTGGTGATAAAGAAGAATGAAATAATGTCATTTGTAAGAAGATAGATGGAACCCCCAGGTCA
>NW_008336930.1:7194-9959 GCF_000622305.1 Nannospalax galili
TTGACCTTTGGTTTCATAGCTTGTACCGTGGACAGGTGTAGAAGATGGTTAAGGTTGTGGGTTACTTCCTGGAGGCAGGATGCCTAGCTCAGCTATAAAAAGTGAAGGGAAGTTTCCCAAGGACAGAATAGCTAATTAAAGGCAAGCTAGCCAACTGGAGCGAGAACTACAGCGAGCACACAAAGGGCATATGCCAGAGTATAGAAGAGAACACATATTCAGCACTAGTGTCTGGACTACACATGATGATGTATGAAACAGAACATGTCCAGCAATGAAGTCCAAACCAGCCCTGCAGGCCACATCGAGGAATGACCCCTTTCTAAAGGAGACTGTGGCATGGGTACCTTTACCCTTCCAGGGAATTTTAGCTTCCTGGTTCTCCTGGGCTACATCTCAGGGTCTGGGTACATTTAAGGACAAGAAAAATTTGAACTATGTTACCCCACTTAGAGAGACCATGGGAAATAATGAAATTATGTGACTCCTAAAGATCATTAAGTTCACCATTTTGAAATAGAGCAGATGTAGTCTAAAAATAAATTGATGTATTTTAGCCTAAGCTGACTCAGGCCAAGTACAGTGAGGGGGCGGGGGGCATGCTTATTGGAAGCCTGAATGGAATCACATTGTAGAACAGAAAATTATTTTTTGTTGGCACCTCAGAAAAGAGTGAGATAGTGAATTATAGTTTTCTTAAAATACAATGAAAATCTTTTATATGCATGATATTATGCTGTATTTAAAAAAAAAATAGGAAGGACACAAATAATAGCCACTCCATAGATGCTTTACTTCTAGATGCTTGTCAACCTTCCAAACCTTCATTCATTCATATGTTTCTCAAGTTTCCCAGAAATTAAGTCATGTAATATTCACTGTAAGAACTGACACCATGTCATATGTCCAAGATCACACAGCTAACAGCTCGGTTAGATAATCTTTTGTCCACATGGCACCACTACTGGGAGATTACTCCATTTCTTTGTATAGTCAGAGGATACTGTTGGATGATTAGTGCCACTCTCTTGAGGTTGAAAAGAGAAATAAAAAACAAATTTCTTCAGGGGGTTACATTATTCTAACTGGCTTTCTCAGAAAAAGAGGACTTCAAAGAAATTGTATGTACACTTATGAACTAAGTTTAACACTAAGTTGGGTAACTTCTGCAAATCTTGAAAATACTTCAGACTTACTTGAGTTGTTGGGTTCTGTTTTTCTGATCTATGACTTCCTTTTTTTTTTCTTGCCCATTCATGCAATCCATAGTCAAGTTAGTTTTTGCTCTAAAGCATTATTCAAAAATTTAAAGAAATACCATCTTATTTAGATAAGAATTCAATGAGGGTAGCTCAGTGCTTGTCACTAGTAGGCTCCCTCATGCATCAGTTGTCAGGAAGTGGACTGGCTGAAGCCAGATGGTACTGTCTGGCCTCATTACATGCTTGGAAGTTGAGTTGCACACTACCAAAGTGTCTAAGTTCTCATCCACTACTATTTGTATTGACTGTAGACTAGCTTAGCTTTCTTCCGTAGGTAGTCGCAAGGTTGCAGACAGCAAAAAGAGTATGTTCCATCACTGAAGAACTCTTCAAGGAAGGAGATTGGTAAAAGGGAGAGAAGAGATGGTTATAAGGGTGAATGTGATTGAAATAGTACATATATAAAAATGTCATACAAACTCATTATGTATAATTAATATAAGTTATTTTTTTTTAAAAAAAAGAAGCCTTCAAATACCTGTTTGTATTAATTTCATATTGTTTCACTGGGCAAAACAAATGCCATGAATAAGCCTAGTCTCACCATGAAAACGTGGATCCAAAGGCAGGGTGCAGTGATGAGAAAGTGTGGTCATGTCCACAGTTCCCTTACTCCTAGACTATTGAAAGTGAACCTAGACTGCTTCCGAATGAACTGTTGAATCAAGGCAGGCTAACGAAATCTTTAATATAATATTTTACCACTCCAAGTACATGCTACAAAAAGACATAGTTTGGACATACACACATCCCTAATTATGCTAAGGGGCAGAATAAAACTTAATAAAATTATTAACATGCAAGCAAGTCTTCATAGTATAAATCCAAAAGAGGCATGAATCTTTTTTTTGTGTTCTTTTTAAATTTTTTAAAAAATTTTGTGCTACAGATCAAGCCCAGAGCCTTGTACATGCTAGACAAATGTTCCACCACTGAGTTATATCCCCAGCCCATGAATAATTTTGATGGAGAGGTGAGTTTGTTAAGAATACATAACAGAAGAAATATTGAGCTATTTCCTGAGCGTCTAACATCTTGCCGTCAGTTGAAAACCTCCATATTCATTGGAGACTGAAATGTTATTATGAACTTTAAGAAAAGCTGCATCTCCAAGGAGGGACTCAGGTGGTTTATTGGATGTAAATTCAGAGTGGAGTCCAGTGAGTAGTTGCCAAATGTGGATCACACACCTAATCTGTGTCCTGGAAGAACCCAAAACTGATCTCTACAGTGCTGACATGGTCTTCATGCACTGCCAGGTGGAATAGCTCTCTGGAAGACCTTGGTTTGTGACCTGGGTCTGACCAGTGAACTATGACCTAGAGTCATATGCAAATACTAACCAATTAATAATGGCATAGTGGCACCTCTCTTTTGCATAGGTGACTAGGACTGGGATTCTGGGTGGGAAGTTCCTCTTGGTAAGCTAGTCTTCCTATTTTCTCAGACTATACTCTCATTTTGTGCCAGGCTGTGATGACCTGCTTTGCAAACTGTTTTTGT
>NW_008336930.1:10569-11396 GCF_000622305.1 Nannospalax galili
ATATTATAGCAAATATCTAGAAATCATCTTCACCTGTGTACCAATAAATAACAGTGCTGATGAATAAATTATGACAAGAAAAACAAATAAGTGTTCGCTGCTAAGTAGAAATTTTAAGAACTACTTTGCAAAAAAAATGGTATTATTCATAACGAATATTTACACATCTTAAAACAGATATTTGTGCTGATGAATAAATTATGACAAGAAAAACAAATAAGTGTTTGCTGCTAAGTAGAAATTTTAAGAACTACTTTGCAAAAAAATGGTATTATTCATAACGAATATTTACACATCTTAAAACAGATATTCTATTCTAAAGCTTGCATCTGAAGAAATGGTTTAGAATGTTTATCAACATACATTTAAAAGTTAATAAATAGAACAGAAAGTATTCTTAACCACTGTGCCATCTTTCCAGTCCCAGGAGTTAAGATTCTAGATAGAAAGAAAATTTGTTAGTCGGGTGCGATGGCAAACACCTTTAATCCCAGCACTCAGGAGGCAGAGGCAGGCGGATCTCTGTGAGTTCAAGGCCAGGCTAGTCTACATAGTGAGTTCCAGGCCAGCTGGGTTTACAGGGAGACCCTGTCTCAAAAAGATGTAAAAGAAGAAAAAGAAAGGAAATTTGTTAAGAACACCAGCTTCTTTATTGTGTTCCCCTCAGAACATGCACTGACTGTTGGAGGACAAGAGGCTTAGAGTCTGAACACATCAAAATTGTTTACAGTCAGGAAAGACTGAAGGACTTAATCTTCTAAAGTCTTCTTTTTCCTTTCTTTATTGAAATTTTACATATTTCATCATATATAATATGATATATAAAA
>NW_008336930.1:11638-24169 GCF_000622305.1 Nannospalax galili
TATGCTTTGGTTTGAATACAATTTCTTTCCATGAAATCTCACAGAAAGACTTGTTCTCCAAGGAAACGGTTTGTAAAGGTGATGACATCTTTAGAAGGTAACTAGTTTATGGTGTCTCCACCCTCATGAAGGCATTAACACAGTGCCTGAGAAAATGCGTTCACTATTTCCAGACTGGTTATAAAGCATGTCAGTCTCTTGTACCACCCTTGCCTCCTTCCTCACATGTGGGCCTCTCTGTCCACAGGTCCATTTGTCTTTCTACCACAATGCCTCCCCCAAAACTAAGGTGCCAAATTTTGAAGCCTTAGAAACTTGAAGCAAAGTATATGCCATTTCTTCATAAATAACCTACTTCTTGGTGTTTTGTTATAGGGACAGAGAACAGACTAAGGTGGACTATCCAAGTACAAATGTGTGAACCCAGTTATTATGCCTAGCAACACACTGTTCTTTAGTTATTTCCTGCCACTTAAAACCTTCACTCTTGCAAGGACGAAGGCTCATAAGACTCAGGAATCTTGTGGAACTTTTAAGGCTCAGGAACCTCAGAAAATTATGATTCATAAGGGTTTTTTCTCAAAATTATAAAACTAGTAAGCAATTTCTGGGAGTTTATCTAGTAGAGCTGCCTACATGTTAGGCAGGAAACTCCAAGGACGCAGCTTTTGTGAGTTATCGTCCATGCTGGGGTAAAACTTTTGGTGATGCAATTGCCTTTGAGTCACCCATTTTCCTGTTAGTAAGGCCTAACTCATGCTGCTCTAAGTAACCTCAACAAATTCGATGAGTCTCCAAGCTGGACTTAGGTGGAATGGCTTCTTTGTTTATTCTCACTGCCCTACCTGGGGTGAATAACTTGTTCCTGCCTTCCCAGTGAAAGACACACAACACCCATTTAGGGAATGTGTGTTCCTTGTTTTAGCAGCTCTAGCCTCTGTCATCTAAAGGGCATGGTTACATTTCCACTGGACTTACAAGTTTGGCCACTCTGGGCTACTGTACCAGATGTAAAGACCTGGAAAGGAGTCAACAAATGGGCAGGAAGCCCAATGATGAGGTCAGTCTTTTAAAAATATTGTATTTTTTATTTATTATTTTTTTTGTGTATGAGTATGTTGCCTGCATGTATATAAGTGAACTCATGTGCAATGCTCATGGAGGTCAGAAGAAGGTGTCAGATTCCTCTGGAACTAGATTTATGGTTGGTTGTTAGCCCCCATGTGGATGCTAGGATTCAAAGTTGGGTCCTCTGCAAGAGCAGTCAGTGGTTTTAACCACTGAGCCCATCTTTCCAGTCCCTGGAGCTGGTCTTTTTTGAGAGTATAACTATATCCTCCCCACCCCTTTTTTTCTCTATCTATAAAAAATATTCACAGGAAACTGTTTAAATAAATGTGTCTGTTTTTCAAAAAGAAATCATCAGCTCTTATAAGATAAAAGCAAAGTTAAGTTAACCTTTTCAAGTGGAAAATGGTCTCTTTCTTTCCCTAATAGCATCTGTTCATTTTTTTCGTGTTCTGAAACTTCAGGTCAGCACCTTTGATCTCATGGCTGTCACAGATGCTTAGGCTGCATCCTGACAGAATTTTATTCTTTTGGAAATTATTTTGACATAGATGCAAAGAAATTGCTGGACTTGTGTTAAGAGGTATCAAATGTTAAAGAGAAATTTTCAGAACAGTAATGACAGATAATGATGGAAATTAGCTCTTGCCAGAGTATCTCTGGGTCAGAGCTCTCCAACCTCTGAAGTTTTCAATTTGTTGAGCACTCTGTGGTGATGGGAATAAGGACTGTTTGAGGAAAACACCGGGGAGCCTTATTCTATTAACTGTAATCACATTGGTGTTTCTGTTTTCCAGCACAGCACATTTTCCACGTAGCAATAAATGCTGAAGCACGTTTCATTAATTCATGGTTTCCCCTGAACAGCAAAGTGTTTAGCTGCAGATCTGTGTGTGACTTCATCAAAGAAATAGAAGCCGGGGAAGCAGAGTGAAGCAAAGCACAGGGTCATCTCCCCGGAAGACGACTCTCCTACCAGATGCAGGGGCTGTATCTGTGTGATTAGCCCACTCAGAGGCCTGCTCTTCTGTAGGTCCTGGGTTCCCACGGGAACCCCTTCGGGGAGCTGAGGTTACATGAGGTATTGCAGCAGCCTGCCAGCCGGCTGTGATTTCTCCCTGGAGAGAGGATGAAGTCAATCTGTCCAAGCTTAAGTCAAGAACTTGAAATTCCAATCACCACCCTGGTAGCAGTTTGCAATATGTCTTTGTACAGGCCACTCACTGCTTTGGGGTGCTCCAACAGTTTCTCATCTGGAGAAGGGACAGGAGCATCTAACTACGACTCTTCAGAGAATTGATATGCGAGAAACATGTGCACAGCTGCTCCTGAACAGCAAAGGAGTCTTGTAGAAAGTCAGTCAAGGAGAGTGTTTTCATTTGCAGTTACTTATGGAATCAACACATTTCACGCCATAGCTATTATACATCAAAGAATTAGTCCAAAGCCAGGAAAGATAGGAACTGTCTTTGACATGGCATTATGGTTTTATTATTATTGGCTACCATGAAATATGGACTCAAATTCCAATGCTGTGTGTGGATTCAGAAATTAATCACATGTATTGGGATGTTTCTGTACAGTGCCTGCATGCATGAGGGGCTGACACAATATGTAAGGAAATTAAGGGCTGTCCCGGAAGATTTAACACTGTATAAAAATAAATGTTCCCCTTTGCCAGATGTCTCTCATTTGCCCTTCAATAGATATCCTCTATTTTCTGCACCTCTTTGTTCCACACAGCTGACTGTGAACATAATCTCAAAGGCTACCCTTTTCTGGCCTTCATCTCAGTTACCACAGTGACTGACTTCTAAGACCTTAAAGAAAAGGAGGAAATGAGGCCAGAGGGTCCCTTGCCATGGCACCTTTCTGTAAGATCTCCTTTGGGCTAGTTGGGAGCCCCTCTGTTTTGCTGGGTTTTCTTCTGGTTTTAGTAAATATCTGTTCCTTAATCCTTTACAATTAAGTATATCAAAACATCCCTAATGGTTTCTCTGTGTTCTGCTCACAATTCACCGAATGTTTATCATTAAGTTTTAAAATTTTTGTTATTTTTATTTATGTGTTTATGTGTGTGTGTGTGTGCATGTGCATGTATGCCACATGTGTGTGGGTGCCTGTGAAGACCTAAAGAAGATATCAGATTCCTTGGTGCTAAAATTTTAAACAGTTGCAAGATGTCTAATGTGGATGGTGCGTTCCAAACCTGGGTCCTCTGGAAGAGAAATAAATGCTCTTAGTAACTGAACCATCTCATCAGTCCCTGTTTATCACTGTTAACACCTATTCATTTATCTTCACCAAATAAAGTTTTCCCCAATAATATAAAACTTGGACATTGGCTTTATGCCCATTCATCCTTCCATCATCTTGGTTCTCTGGGCCATTTGCTGCCTGCTTTAGCTTTGACTGACATCCCTCCTTTTTTAGGCCCTCCCTTTCTTTGTCAAGATCTACTTTTCTTTTTTCAACATGATCTGGTTACAGTTCCCATGTGACTCTGAGTATCAGGGAATTCATGTGAAATTCCAAAGGCTCCACTCTAGTTCTGTTCAATGGAATCAGTACACCATGAGTCGTGTACATAGCTGAATTTTACAAAATCTACATAAAAGAAACCTGTGGAATTAACTTGTATAATTACATTTAAACTACTATGTCTGAATGTTATGCTAAATGTGGTACAAATGTTAATTTAGATAGTTTCAACAATAAATTTGTGGGGGTTAGATGGAAATATTCTGGGATTTGGAAAAATTCACTTCTTGATTTATTTGCTTATCAATACATGTTTATTGGCTGGTACTGTGCACTTGTCATTATTCTAGATGTAATGACATTTAAGGAACAAATATATAAATTCTTGGTTTCTTACTCTAGCAGAGTATTTATTTCCCAAATAAGCAAAATAGCAAAGGCCCATAGCACATAAGATTATAGGAAATGCTTGGGCCAGAAATAAAGCAAGGAAGACCACAATGAGAACTGTGATTTTATAGATCGGCCACCTACTGCATTAGTGAATTTTGAGTCACGCTTTTAAGAGATCAGCCACATAGCATACTAGAGGAAGAATAGCACAGTTAGACAAAACAACAAGAGCAAAATCCCTGAATAAGGGATGTGCTTGCAGTGGTCAACAGATACAATAAACACAGTTTGGCCAAAATAAACAGGTCATCATGGGCAGCAAAACAATGACAAAGTCAGCAAATTAGCAGGAGACTATGCACAAGGTGTACAGATTGTATGTTTCTTTAGGACATAGTAAGTGTCTTAGCTTTTTAACTGTGAGGGGAATGGGAAGTTACTTTGAGTAGAAGCATGACATGGTATGGCTTAAGAGCCTCCTTTACCTCTTCCTCCTCCTCCTCCTAGTTCTCCTCCTCCTCCTTCTCCTCCTTCTTCTATTTTTGGTTACTGCTTTTAAGTTTTAATTTTATTTTTGCATATGTATGTATATGTGTGTCACATGTGTGGGTACCCACAGAGGCCAGAACAGGAGATCTTCTGGAGATGAAGTTACACATGATTGTGAGCTGCCCAGAGGGTGCTGGGAACTAAACTACTGTCCTTTGGAAAAACAGAAAGCAGTCTTAACTGTTGAGCTATATCTCCAACCCATTTTTTGCTTTTCTTAGAAAACCACCAAGATGGAATGGAAGGGAAAGAATGATTCTGGCACTAGAATTGTGTGAGGGGAGAGAATATCTGCTGGCCATGGAGAGGGGGACAAGAAGTAGATTATTAATTCATCCAAGAGATGTGGAGAATAGGGAAAGATGAGGCAGACTCAAAGTTGAAGAAAACTGTTCTGATTTCATGGCTAATAAACACAGAACTTGCACTTAAATGCAGATCTGCTTGAATCTAAAGTCAAACCTCTCAGTCTTCACTAATAGTTCCTCGTTTTTCTCCTCTGATGGCAATTTGGAAGGTTCTACAAGTTACAGATTATAAATTCTAAACATAAGTGATTTTGTTCTGTGACTTTAAAGTGGCTCTCTGTATATTTAGTTGGTTTCTGGTACAAATATTGAAAGGGACATGATCTTCGTTTGACCAGCTATAATTTATGGTACTTCCTTAGACACCCCACTTAGGTTCTCCTTACAGATCGTCATTTCAATTGTATGTATAGATAAATATATTTTTTTCTTTTGACAAAGAGTCTCCCTTCTTAGGACAAGCCTTGAATTCAAAGTCTTCCTGTCTCTGCCTCCTAGGCACTGATATTACAGGAATGTGCCCTCACACAGAATAATACTAAAATAATCATGATGTAGAAAAAAACCAAAAAACTCAAAGGTTTGGTTTTCGTAGTTCCAAAGGTCACCATGCCAGACTACCAGCAGTGGCAAGTAATGAGAGTAAAATTGCCCTTGAGTAGTACAAGAGCAAAGAGGTATGTATAAGTCATCTGCTAACCCTTGATATGACAGTGCCAGCCCACAGAGAAGAAAGTAGAAACTCAAGACAGTCAGGAAGAGAAAACAGTGCCTAGTGCTGATGGATGAGCATGACACCGAGTCCTGTGTAGTTGCCAGGCAGGATCAAAGTTGGATGTTAGAAAGACAGCTTGATTGTTCAGGATCAGATAGGATTGTGGCAAGTGACACATTGTTAGCATATTTTCTAATCACACAGTGTCTGCATGTATCACTGCACTGTGCTGAAACACAGACACACACACACACACACATATATATGTTTGCTATTTGCTAGTAGTATAGAAATATGATCATGTGTGAAGGCTCTGCACTGTGCTGAAACACAGACACACACACACAGACACACACACACATATATGTTTGCTATTTGCTAGTAGTATAGAAATATGATCATGTGTGAAGGCTAGTGAAAAAAATCCTTTTCTTTTGTCTTTTTGAAGCAGCGTCTCCCTGTAGCCCCAGCTGTCCTGGAACTCACTATGTAGACCATTGGCCACTAACCTAATACCATGTTTTGGTTATGATCATGCATAACACAGCACTGAATGATTGTCGCCTTTTAACCTCAGCATGAGCATGTTAAATCCTCAAGAAGTAACCCTAAAAAGACAGTAATTCCATGCTAACTAGATAGATAAGTAGTCTGTATTGTATGATACATTCTGGAGGTACGAAGATGGATAAGCCAACATGGTGGTTCAAACTGATACCACAGAGAAAGCAAGACTTTGCATACATGTGACATTTTGTGTAAATTACTCAAAGGATGTTGGTTTAGCACAAATGACAGACTAGGCACTACTTGCATTAAACTTTGCTAATTTAAAAATGCTTTAATTCTACTTCAGTGTATAGGCATAATCATTGCAAGTAAGTCAGTTATTGTTACTAAAATATGAAATAATTATTTCAGAGACAAATTAATCCAATATAGAATTTTTAGATGTTTTTATCGAAACTGATATTCAGTGGAGAGAAATTAAAAGGTGTTAATGGTGATGGACATTCTGTGACTGTGAAAATAAATAGGCAATTTGTGTTGAACTGTTATAATCATCATCATCACCAAAAGGGTTTGTCACCCATAGGCCAAGTGTATTGTACAAGTCTACAGGGTTGCATAATCATATAACTTTCCCAAAATATGTTCACAATACACTATTAATTTAGATTTGATTTCTCCTATTGATAGCCACTTCAACTGGCACATAGGCCCTGAAAATCAAATTGCCTACTAATATTTGGCAACAAGCAATGGAAGTACCTGTAGAGGTGCCAGAACAAAAAAGCATTTTTAAGTAGTAATGAACTGCTTGCTTGTTAGTCCTTGATATGGCAGTGCTGGCCTGCAGAGGAAGAAGCAGACACTTAAGCAAGGAAGAGCCAGCAGTACCTAGTCCTGGGAGAGTATAAGCACCTACCAGAGAGTCAGTACTACAAGCATACAAAAAATTATTTTACATGGACATTTCTTCTTTACAAAGAATAATCTCTCCCTATCACTATTATTGACAACCCAAGAATTATTTCCAAAATTGCAGATTTCTAGGTCCTGTAAATGTGAACCACACTATTGGAATGAAATGTAGGATGATGGCAATTTCATGGAAATGTTTTTCATGGAACCCAAATGTGGACTATTCTGTTTTAAAGTATATTTTCTAGATACACATATACATTCCATGAACATTAAGAGGTTTTTAGACTTCTCTGTTTTACATAGTTCAAGAGTTCTAAGCCTCATTTTCCTTTTTATTATAATGTTTTAATTTATTCTTTGAGACTTTTATCTATGCACACAATATATTTTTATCATATTATCCCCCACTGTTCCTTTCCAACTCCTTCCTGATCTTCTCTACATCACCCTCCCAACTTCATGTCCTTTTTAAAAATATATAACTCACTGAGATGTAGTAGTGCTGCCCATATGTGCCTTGGTGTGGAGTCATCTACAGGAGTATGGCCATATTTCCAGGGATCACATTCTTAAGAAAATGAAGTCTTCCTGCTCTAGTAGCCATCAACTGTCAATAGCTCCTCAACTATGAGTGGGCACTCATGTGCCCCACCACTATCCATGCTGGAATATTGGCTGGCTTGATCTTGTACAGATCTAGTGCAGGAAAGCACAGCTGCTGTGAGTTCATGAGTGCAGTGGTCCTGTCATGTCCAGATTAATCCTGGACATTTTTCAGTGCTATCCTCTCTTTAAATTTGGAAACATTTAACTGACAAATAAAAAGTTTATATATTCAGCATGTTCGATGTGACACTTGATAAATATGGACAGTGTATAATAAACATCACAATCAAATCAACGAAAGCATCCACCAGCTCTCGTACTGCACATTAATCACACACATCACTAATCATGACACTGAGATTTTGTCATGTTAGCCCAGCACCTGATAGCTTTTGATTTAATCATTTGTACCTATTGAGTAGCAATATCTTTAAAACATAGAATTAACATTGTGTGATTATGTATCATGTCTTTGATTTATTGGTACTTTTAAATATACATGAAGACATAAAATAAATGAATCGAGGAAAGTGTTAGCTGGTTTGATTTACACAATTTTATTTTTCCAATTATTCTTTATTCATGAGCACTTAAAAGAAAAATGTAAACAAAAGTCAACACAAAAGACTACTGTGCATAAAGTGGAGTGAATTGAAGCAGAAAGTTGGAAATACAGCGTATTAGAGATGGAGGTAATTATGAGGAACTAGATTTCACACTCTAGTGGAAGGATAAACAGGTACAGCAACTTTAGAAAATTCTTTTCCAAAATCAACTGCCATAAAAATTGCATAGTCTCTGAATTACCCAGAAAACACATGCTTATGTCCATCAAAACTCACATACAAAATTATTCATAACACATTTATCCATAACAGTTCCTCATGGGAAAAAAGAAAACTGCATATCACAGTACAATGGATAAAGAATTCAGGATATATTCACAGAACATGACACAGGAGTGAGGCGGAATAACCCATTCCAACATACGTTTATTTGATTGGCTAAAAGGGACAGATAGAAGAGACTCATTCTGCATGATTTCATCTTTTCATTTATACATCAGGCAAAAGTAAACTGTACTGATGGCTGAATGACCACCCTTAAAGTAGGTTATAGTTTGGGGGGCCGGACACAAAAGTCTCAGTTTTCTATAATTTTTCTGTATCTTCAGTCTGGAAGGTGGCTCCCATGGGCTGGGAGGGAGAGTGTCTGTAAAATCGCCAATCTGTATGTGAAGGTTTTTTTTTTGTTTTTTGTTTTTTGTTTTTTTTTTAATATATGATGTTTTTCTTGTAAGATACTTCTTGTCTAGAGAGTCAGCATACTTAATCACAGATGGTTTGGAGTGGTGTAGATTTTCATAAATGCATAATGTTGGAAGGAAATTCTCAAAATCTTTCTTCTTCCTGTCTCAGAAGAAACATCAGAAACCCAACGGTGAAGTCCGGTGCGTGCATCAGGCTACCTAGCCGTAAGGCAGCTGGGTTCATTCAACCCCTGTAGTCAGAATTTCCTCTGCCACCTGTTGCTTTGATTTGAATTTGAAGTTCTGAGCTGCCATGCAGGCTATGACCACCCAGGGCTCTGGGCAGCCTCCTTGTCTGCAGATGCTGGAGAATTCTGACTGGGACCTGTGTTCTCTGTTCCTTCCTTTTTCTACTGGCTTCTGGAAATTCACCTTCCTCCACTCTTCTTCACACAACCTGCGCCTGCCCTGCCATTCAGACTGCTTTCTTCCCTTGGCCCTTCAAAGCACGCCCCTGAAAGTTCTTTCTTGGCCCATGGTTTTATCACTTGGAGAAGGGAAGGGATTTAGAAAAGAACAGAGAGAAATGAGTAAGGGAAAGCACACTGCTTCTTTGAATCTTACACAGTGCTTTCTGAAGGAGCCTCACTACTCTTTTTAGACTATGCGTAAATGTAGAAAATGAAATCCATATGAATAAAAAGGAATTCAAGAAATCCATTCACATTGATTCAATAATCTCCACCTTAAAAAAATGGGAATTTGTAAATATGAGCTTCTGTTTAAAATGTTTTGAAAAAGGTAAATTATGTAAAAGGTCTCATTATGACATTTTTGAATAAAGTATGTTTTAATAGATTTTCCATTCCCTTGTCTCCCCACAACCCATATCTTCCTTTATAAACCCGTCTATTTTCTTCTTTCTTTTAAAATATTAATATCTAGCAACAAGTCTAATGATGACTACCATAATGAAATAGTGTCTAAATGCTATTGGATGACTGTGTCACAATGAAAACATGATATGAAAATATCTAATTTCTATTAGTGATAGTGTAATCTGTAATGTCCTTGATACTATATATTTTCGCTTAATTCCTAATGTAAAAAATGCAAGTCTACTGCAAAAATATTAATTTGTTTATTTATTTATTGCATTCAGGTTGTTGTCCCAAGTAAAGAACTATGTTGGAATCACTGGTTGTAAAAGATAGTTCTTGTTTGTAGATAAAATTGAGTGAAAATTCAATATTCAAAGAGGAGAGACAGAGAGAAAAGAGGAAAGCAGTAAAATCTGGCACGAAAGAAACGGCATCAAGTCAAAATGAAGATTAATAAGTGCTCAGGAATCTGCTGCAGAGGTGTCTGTTTGTCCCACTGCCAGAACCACTCAGTTTAGAATCCTTACCACACCGACTTTTGAAGAACTCATGGAGAAAAGGGTAAGCACACATGAAGAAATAGAAAACCTACATAGTAGAAACAAGGGCGCAATGTATTAATAAGAAAGTGTCTGAAGATGGAAAGATATTTTCTGTTTTCGAGGAGCAGAAAGTTCTCATAGTTTGCCAGGAAATGTGTAATTACTAAGCAATTAAACACAAAACAATGTAGGCTATATTACAACATTAAAAATAGAAATTATTCATTTAAATTTTTTATTCATTTTTATGTTGTGTGGATGAATGTTTTGCCTGCATATGTATAAGCGCACCCATGTCATACAATGCCCGTGGAGGCCACAATAGGGATTTGGAACCCCTGGACCTGGAGTTATGGTAGGTTGTTAGTTGTCAAGCTGGGAGTTGAACCTGGGTTCACTGCAAGAGAAGTCAGGTCTCTTAAACATTTGGCTATCTCTGCAGTTCCAGGGAATTGTGCATTTTAATTAGTAGCAATAAAAATGCACTGGATTTTACAACATCCTGACAGATCAAAAAATTCTCTTGGCTTCTTTTCCACTATAACCACAATGTGTAGAGTGCAGAGCTCTTTGAAAAGGACATTTGCCAAGGCCACAATCAGCCGGGCTTGAGAGATTCATTGTCTTGTGCCTAATAAACTTTTAGATTTCTGAAACCAGGCCGAGGACTTATTTCTTTGACCTGAATTTTTGTAACAGTTCAGGCTGCTAGTTTGATCATATCTGATGGTGTCTTGGAAAACACTATGTGAAGGGAGCGATGGAAAGGAGTTTTGACCAACTCCTGCTTGTCTGTATTACAAAACTTCCATGATATGTCAGCTCAATTTTGATTGGAGATAATAATAGAGAATTGACTTATATGAGGATTATCATTTAAAGTAGGATTTTTACAAGAACAGAAATAGGATAAATAAAATTTTCTTTCATTTTTTTACTGGCATCTATAATTTGGTTTTGTGGCCTACTAAACGGGAAAAGTCTGTAGATATTTGAATATTTGCATTCAGAATTAAAAATTCTTTTTCTCTGGAGTTATTACTGTATATACCATGTATTTTTGCCTCAAAAGATGTATTTTATCTTTTATAAAAGATTGTATGTTCTATAGACAGTGATTTTCAAAACACACTTTGCATCTTTTCCTTCTGAGCTCCATTTAGACATGACCACAAAGGCCCACTAGAGGTCTCTCTTACCTGAATTATTTTAAATCCCTAAAACGGAGAGGAAATCTATTGAATTTTGGTCTTCTTGCCTGTGTGTGAAAGCTGGAGAAATTTTACTACATCTGACATGATAGCTAGCCATAACCTTCACTGATGAGAGGGGCACACTCTTCTAAGTGTTACAGCTGAGTCAGTTTTATTTGCATACAAGAGTGTGTTTTGCCCTCATGTTTTATAGAGCTCCTTTGACAAGGCTTCGTTCTTATGAGTGAGGATGGGAAAAATGAATGCCCTGGGAAGACAGTGAGCCACATGCTGACATGTTCCTTTCAGCTTGTAGAAAAAATTTTAAGTCTATCAACAGGAAGTGATTATGACGATTGGCAATTTTCAGCTCTCTTCTTATCAAATCATGGAAATTATATAAGGATTTCAGTTCAAAAGGATAACTTTCACCAACAAACTCCAAAGCAACTTCTTGATCTTCAGGTATACTTACTTTATTCATCATGTCAAATAAATTACAGGGAGCTTGATGTATGTGCAGACTGCATAGAGACTTGTTACACTCTGAAATTTAAGCCTAATGAATTGTGCTGCATAGGGATGCAGAGAAATTGTGAGACTGTTGCTAGTAAACATATAACCATTTCTTTATAAGCCTTAAAAGAAAAAATTAAAATGTCATCAAGTTTTGGTAACCATAGATCCATCTCTATAACTTTTATTCCCATATGGTGTTTCAAGGCAAGATGGAATGGCAATGATTTGATTGTTTGTGACAGTTAGTGTTATCCTCTTGACACAGTCCAGAATCCCCAGGGAAACAGGCTCCTAGACATTTCTCTGTTTGTGTGTGTGTGGGGGGGGGAATCTTGACTGAAGTGGGAAGACTCATGTTAACTCTAGGTGGGACTGTTCCCTGAGCCTGGGACTGTGTGTGTGTGGTGGTGGGGGGAATCTTGATTGAAGTGGGAAGACTCATGTTAACTCTAGGTGGGACTGTTCCCTGAGCCTGGGATCCTGGACTGTATAAAATGGAGAAAGAGAACTGAGCAGTAGCCTGCATCCACGGCTCTCTGCCTCCAGAGTGCAGATGTACTATGACTATCCAGGTTCCATCTACCACCATGCTTTCCCTA
>NW_008336930.1:24726-40385 GCF_000622305.1 Nannospalax galili
GTGTAAGAGACAGGGCTGGTGTATGATCACAGGAAACAGAGTTTTCCAGGTGCCTAGGAACTTGCTCGTATGAACTTTCAGTGATGATGACAGCATGCATAAGATCCATGCAAATTCAAATCAGATAAAAAAAACAGCATAGAAGTGGGTAAGTGGGTAAGAAGACCCATTGTCAGCTGATCACTAGTTGGTGAGAGAGAGTTGTTATTCTTTAACAGAGTGATGCTAAATAGGCTGATCAGGCTCCAGTGGATGAATTCACACCAAGGGATATCTGGGGCCACAAACCTGATTTGATAGGCCTTCACATATATGACAGAATGCACGAAATCAGGTGGGGGGAGGCATGGGGTTCAGATAACGGAGCAGGTCTAAATACGATTAAGATGTAGTATATGCAATGCAGAAAAATTTAATAAAAACATATTGTATGAAAAAAAATCAATCCAAGTCAAGAGATAGAAGGTTCTATGTAAGAAACCATTCTGACCTTATGCTAATTTAAAAAATGTAGGTTGTGGAAAAGGCTTGCTGAATTCATCAATCAGCTTGCTTAATAACAAATATGTAAGGCTAAAATTATCTCAAGGTCTTCAGTGTTCAGGATGGGGAGCCCTAATTATCTAGTGTGTTATGGCTGTATTCATGTAGCAGGAATGTTCCAAGGGGATTCCAAATCACTACATGCAGAAATATCATGATTTGGTACTTATTTCCCATGGTAATCAACCCCAATGAATGGGAGATTCATTCTCCTGAATGATTTTGGAGCAGGCAGGAGTGACTATCAAAACAGTTGCCACCTCCTAGGAGCCAAGGATCCTTTCAGAAGAGACAGCAATAACTTCAGATGGCAGACTTTCCCAATGAACACCACACTTTGTTGACAACTCTGAAACATTTACAGGGTGGGGAAAGACTGTTTTCTCTTACCTTTATAATTGTCTACTGAAATAGCTGGAAAGGCAAGTAAAGCTATCCATGGCAGTGTTGCGTAGAACTGAAAAATTACAAATAGCATATCAATCTACAATAGGGGATTAATTGATGAAATATCCAGTAAGGACTCACAGTGACCAGATATGCTAATATGTGTTAAAAATAGAAACAATTTCATAATATTAATAAGTAGGAAAAGCAGACTACAAAGATGGTTTTCTCGTATTTCTAGTAACATTAGGAAATCACTTTCTACTGTAATCTGAGATAAATTTGCACAGTCATAAAACTGAAACAATTTACCTTTATTCTCTGACTTAATATTCTATTTAAATTAATTATTTTAATGCTGGTAATTACTCACTAATTGTTTTCCTAATCTAGTAATTGTTCATAACTCACAGAGAAAATCATTGAATGTGAGGGTAATGTATGGTAGGAATCAGTTTTTGGAAACACATAAATTCTCATGAGAGGTGCCATAAAGATTACATGCTGAGATATAGGTGACCAGTTCTTTTGGTCTGTTGAAGCTTCTGCCTTTGGTTTTTATCTTCCTTTAGTTCCTCTATTAGCTTATCTTCCTTCAGGAAATAGTATTTCTTGGGTAACTGATGAGATGAATACCTTCCCACCAAAGTAATGTTATACTTGCTTTTAAATTAGTTCAATATCTTCATGTCTGATATCCAATTGTATTCCCTCTGTCAATAGGTTTAACTAGTACATTTTCTATCAGACATCTAATGCATCTCCATTCTTACAGTAAGAGACCTCAAATGGAGAAAAAAATACAGAAAGGAAAAAAATTGGGAGAGGTGATTCTTCATACCTAATCCAAGATTATGGGGCATACTCAAGGTTTCTCTCTCTCTCTCTCTCTCTCTCTCTCTCTCTCTCTCTCTCTCTCTCTCTCTCTCTCTCTCTCTCTTTTTTTCTCTTCTCCATTTTCTATTTCCCTGATGACTGGAACTGGGTTTTTAAAGATTCTAGTTGACCTTGCATGTCATTTGTCCTGTGGAATTGAAGCATCCCATTTTCCATTCCTGTGTTGGAAAATAAACTACCCTGAATACTTCTATATCTAAATGCTGTGATGGCCGGGGAAGAGTCACCCAGAAAACTGCTGCCTCATTTGCAGGTATATATGATTTTGGATTGTCTATAACTCAAAATTTGTGCTTATTACCAACTTCTCAAACAGTAAAAATGCTGAAATATGAGTGTCTTAACGTATTAGATTTAACTCAGTGGTTAAATCATGGCTAATACAACTTTTCACCAGACCATGTATAAAATTACTTCACTGCCTCTGGTTCTGTGGGCACTAGAATTTATAAGTCTATAAAATCAATAGAAAACCTACTGACATGTGGATGAAAGTGTCACTCCATTCCCATAGGGACATATTTATTGGTATAGTTTTCATTTTTTGTTTGTGTTTAACTAATATTTAGAATTATGTATCATCATTAGATACTTAAGAACAGATTCTAAGAGTATTACATAAAACTTTCTCCCTTTCACTCTGTCTCTCTGCATTTCTGTCTCTGTTTCTCTCTGTGTCTCTGTGTCTCTGTGTCTCTCCTCTCTCTCTCTCTCTCTCTCTCTCTCTCTCTCTCTCTCTCTCTCTCTCTGTTTCAATGGAGTCCTGTGATACTTCACAAGTTGGTCTCAAACTCCTGAGTTCAAGTGCCTCTTCCTTCATCCTTCTAGGTGCTGGGATTACGGACGTGTGCCACCATACCCAGCTCAAAACTGAGATGATTCCTATAGGATGGCTGAGAAATAACAGTGTAAGAGACTAAATCCATAATAAGCAAATAGGATCACTACTGAGTAATAAGAAGTCATACTTCCAGTTCTTCTTGGTGTGAATCCAAGACCTGGCAGCTTTTCTTCTGCCTTTTGGATTCCTTTTCCAGTTGGCTATTCTAAACCTGTTTAGATGAGACTAAGGCCTGAAATGGACATCTCACTCAGCTTGGAGTTGTGACCTATGGACTCTCTGTTCTTTGGTTAAGCTGATCAGTCCAAAATTACAGGATGGTGATCTGCTCCATGCCAACAAAAAACACCTAAATGGTCCAAGCCCTTCTGGGGAGCTGAATTTTTGGTTTCTGAATCCCATCTCCACTTATGCAAAGCTTTTCTCTCTCTCTAGTATATGTATGTATGTGTGATTCTTCATTTTCTCCAAATAAAGCCTGTGCTGTGGATGAGATTTTTCTTGTCTTTTAATTCTTTAACAGAGAAAAGAAACCAATCAAGACCCCTAGACAATGTAAAACAGCAGCACATGAGCTTAGTATACCTCTGAAGGAATTTTTTAGCTTCTGTGTATTTAATATACTTTTCCCATTTCTTATCAACATTAAAAAGCAAAGATGCCATGCAAAATGACATGTTTGCCTTTCAGTTTCTCATGAAGAATGATGTCATCTTGTGAGCCTTGAGTCTACATTCCTGTGAAGCACATTCACTCCACTGGGGTGCCATTGCCACTGTAAGGTGGTCAGTCACATGATCACAGGCTTCACAGAAAAGCGCCACTAAACCTGTGTCCCTTCATTTCCTTGCTAAACTTTCTAAATGTTTGAACTGGAGACTCCTATTCTAAGCAAACATTCTGATTGTGCTACATCATGAACTGATAAACTTTTTTTTTAAGGTAAAAAGTTCAGAAAATAAAATAAATCACATAAGCAGCAGTAGCAACATCAAAGCGTAAATACTCCACACAACCCCTCCCACAGCCTCATCATCTGTTTAAGCCTCATTAGTTTCATCTTCTGTGTTTGCCTTCATTCACGTCTTTGCTCATGTTCTTGCCTGTAGCAAGTAAAACACAGATAATAGCATCTGATCAGCCCACCTTGCTGGGCTGTGATGTTCCACGTGTAAAAGTGCTATATAAATGCAAAGTGCTATTATATCCATTATCATTCACGCTCAGGCACGGGTAGGTTCTTACAGGCTTTGCTGCTCTGTACTTGAAGTGTGATGTGTAGGCAGTAATAGGTAAAGCTGGTTAGGCGCCTTTCAATTCATTTACTGCTGTACTTGGGCTTTTCCACAGTGATGTTGAGGCAGCTCTTTTTCTTTGTCAGCTCAGCACTCAGTCCAACTAAAATGAAAATACAAACTCCACTCAGTTGGTTCTTGTGACAGGAAATGTTCCACATCACTCTGTCCCAGCGTACAGGAAGGAAGCAGGTTTGCATCCACGTCAGTTTGCTTTCCCAGAAAATAGTCTGTAGTTGTTGTTTGGATGTCATATGATATTTTGTAAAACATTAAAATAGTTAGACAGTAAGCATGAAAAACAGAGGCAAGGAACCTGTCAATCGAGGAACTAATAGATCTTTGCAATTCAGCATGACCACCCGGTCTGAACTTTACTACACCCCTCCTTATTTATAACGGCAGGAAAAGCTTGTTTATACTCTTTATTTATATTTGTCAGTATGGATTGAACTGAGGGTATCAGTCATGTGAGAAAAATTCTCAACCATAGACTTACCTTTTGTAGATTTACTTTTATTTATATGTGTGCACATTTGTGCGTTTGGGTGAGTGTAGCCACCTGTATGTGGGTGTCTGTAGAGGACAGGAGAGGTCATCAGCCCCCCTGGTGCTGGAATTCCAGGTGGTTGCTGCAAGCAAACTGACACAGATGCTGAGAATTGAGCTCAGGTCTCTGGAAGAATAACAAGTACTCTTAATTGTTGAGTCATCTTTCCAGCCCCATCTTCTTTTTAATTTTAGTTTTTTATTTATTACTATAATCCCCAGTCCCCCCAAATGGTGCCTGGTATACAGTTGGCATTCAACTTTTGATGTTGAATGACGGGACAATAATTAACCAGTGTGCAACTATGATTTCACTTGTCTGAAAATACAACCTCTGGCTTCCATCTCCCAACTCCAAATCTGTTTTCATCTCCACTTTTCTGTTTGCCATTTGGTAAGAAAGGGCAAATTGTCATGGAGAATAACGGAGAAGCTTCCTAAATACTATTAGCTCTGCTTCTAACCTGTTTCCTCCTAGGGGTGTCTGTGGGTGTCAGACCAACTGGAAGGCATTCACCTCATTAGTTGTTGCTACGTAGATATAGTTTGTTCCCCAGGGGTTCATGTGTTGTAGGTGTTGACCCTAATGTGGAAATATTGAGACATTAGAAACTTCATGAGGTGGGGCCTAGTAGAAAGTTAGATCTGGCACTTATCACCATCTTTGCATCGTTTTCAAGCCTTATGGACCCCTAACTTCGTGTCTCTCCCAGTAGAATGGAAATTCGAATGGGGGGATTCATACCATCTTCCTCACTGCTGCATCTATAGATGGATTCTAAAGCTACATGTGGATAAAACTGGGATATAGTCTTTGTAGACTCTGAACTCCCTGGGGCATCACTTCCCCTTTGCTCCTGCAGTGTGGAAACAGACAAGCAAGTTGTGGTAGGTGGACTGTGGCTCAATGTACAGAACTTCATTCATGGGTGGGATTTCACCTAATACTTTGTATGTTGCAAAATGTTATTTCTTCTTTTTTAATCATTTAAAGTTGTAGAAATCATTATTGTTTCAAAGGCCACATGAAATCACAAGGAGCAGTTGGATTTAGCCCAGAGCTTTAGCTTACCAACACCTGATAAAGAGCATTTTCATTTGTCATTTGATGAGAAAGGGCAAATTGTCGTTGAGAAGAATGGAGAAGTGTCTTAAATACTATTAGCTCTGCTTCTAGCCTGTTTCCTCCTAGGGGTGTCTGTGGGTCTCAGACCAATTGAAAAGGCATTTTCCAAGTATTTTTTAGGTTAAACAGAACTCGATTAAGTGTCAGGCCAAGGGGCAGCTACTCAGAGCACCAATCTACAGCTGAAAATAAAATATTACCATAATAAATCTAAAACATTCGACAGGGTCTCCCTGTAGCCCCAGCCATCCTGGAACTCACTATGTAGACCAGGCTGGCCTTGAACTCACAGAAATCCACCTGCCTCTGCCTCCTGTGTGCTGGTATTAAAGGCGTGCACCACCAGGCTCGGCAAGAAGTCTTTTTATATGCATGACAAAATATGAATTCCTGAAAATGAAGACCTCAATCCCCCAAAAATATGAAGAATGAAATTATAACTGCACTTACCATCTTTAAAAATACAGAGAAAATATTTTTAAAATTCTGTGTGTGTATGTACACGTGTAGTGTACACAAGTGTGCATGTGTGTTTGCAAGTGCACACACCCATGTGCATGTGTGCACGCTGGAGGAGGATGCAAGGTATCTTTCTGTCACCCTCAGCCTTATTCTTGTTTCTCAATAATGTGAACTCACTTTTTTTTTTTTTTGGCTAGGCTGGGGGGTCAGCAAGCCCCAAGAATCCTCCTGTCTCTGATTCCCAGGACTGGGCTTACAGGTACGTAGAAGTATATCCGGCTTTTGATGTGGGTGCTGGAGATCAGAACTCAGGTCCTCATGCTTACATAACAAGTGCTCTTATCCACTGAGCCATTGCCCAGCCTCTTAAAGAATGTTAGAATAGGTATGTTATTTACTTTGGTGTTGTGAGAAAAAAAAAAATACCTGATATGCACAGCTTGTAGGAGGAAGCTTTATTGGTTCACATTTTCACAGATTTCAGTCCATGGTTACTTGGTTCCATGCACTTGGGAAGTGCACAATAACAGGAACATATTGCAGGGAAGGATTATATCCCTCGGCTGCCAGGAAGCAGGACAAAGGCAACTAGAGAGAGCCATGGACACAACACTGCAGAGGATCCAGTCCCAGCAGCCTACCTCTCCAGCCAGGCTCCACCTCTTAGGAATTCTGAAACCTCTGAAAACACTGCCTAGCTGGTGACTAAGTGTCCATCCCAGGAGCCTGTGGTGGATATTCTATTCAAGCAATAACAACGGATTATGTGAATATTTATCTATTTTTGAGGTTGCAAATAAGCCTTCTGCATCTAATTCCCACATAAATATAACTTAACCCAAACTGGAAACAATGTGAAAAGACCTCCCAAGATACAAAGAAAAATGATAGTTTCTCCTTTCCTCAAGGAGTTTGTACTAGCTTTCCTTAACTTTTTCCTGGATAAATGTCATTTTTACATTTTAATTCAGCATGAAAGTTACTATTTCCGGGCAATTTTCTTGGCCTTGTACACATAGGCTGATGGGTCTATGTTCCCAGCATTTCTATTTCTTTCAACTATACTTGTGTATTTATTTTAATTTTTAAAATAAATACCTTATTTATAATATATTTATTATTACATGTGAATATTTATTCTTGTATTAGAAAATGTCATCGTCATCAATGTCTACTGTTCCCCAACACCAACAAGCACTTAATGTATATATAATGCCTTTGTGTAAGCACTCTGTTGGCACTCAAGAAAAAAATTACAGAAAAAAAGAGTAACGATAAAGGAATATGAAAGTAGGCAAATTTGTGTTTTAACAACCAAAATGATATTTCCTTCCACTTTCTCCATAACTCCTTATAATGCATTGAGCACACATTGGTTATGAATATGGTAATTATATTTCTGAAACTCAAACAGTCCACCTTTGGGTGGCTGGTGAATAGAAACAAGGAGGACATGAAGGCACCCCAGAGTGAAAATTCATTACACACAGAGAGTAGGCTTTCTGACCACAACACTCATTTTAAAGCTCACACGCTGAGTGTTGGTGAAGAAAAGAGAAAGTGAACTGCGTGCATTTAAAAGCAAAGGAAAACACAAAGGAAAATCTTCTTTCCAAAAACCGTAGGAAGCACATTTGCAGTCTAGATTCTAAAAGATGAAGAGCCAACTCGTCCCTTCACGATAATCCTCATTACTACCCTCACAATTAGGTCCTCAAATGCATGCCGGTATCAGATTCAAAATCAAAAGCTTCCGGCAAACATTTATTTACCCATTGTCTGCATATGTTTTCTGTTTCTCTAGTGAGAGGCAGGTTCGAGTACAATTTCTAACTCCACTAAGTATTCATGCAAGAACGTCCTCCTTGTGTATAACTGGTATTTAGCATGAGCACAGAAAATAGACTTCTACAGTAACAAAAAATTTTAGGCACTGACAATTTATGAATCCCTTGATAAACATTTTCTTTTCAGAAGATGAAGATTCCAAAAGCAGGTTATAACATATGTAATCAATAGAACGGATATCACTAATTCTAAGTTCCTTCAGCCAAGAAATTGTGGTGGTGATGATAAATAACAAAGTGTAATGTACTAATAAGTAGAGATATATCAGGACTGGAGAGATGAACCTGAAGTTAAGTGCATTTGCTGCTCAACCGTGAACACAAGAATTTGGATCTCAAGACCCACAACAGGTGGCTCACAAACACCTGTGACTCCAACTCTGAGGAATCCAGTGCCCTCTTCTGACCTCCATGAGCAATGTAGATGCATGTGCATATGCATTCACACAGAGGCACACACAGACATGCATGCACACAAACATAAATAAAATCAAATCCTTATAAAATAAAAGATACATGTTTTAGAGGACCACTTAACATGGTTCACAGTTTATCAAATCAATAAAACCAGTGGAAACAAAATGAGAAGACTCACACTCCTTGCAGTCATTTCCAAACTCAGACTTGCCTGAGATAAACTGAACATAAAATCAAGCAGTTGTATTTATCTGCTGTGGTGGTTTGAATGAGAAATAACCCCCATGGGGTCAAGTATTTGAACCCTTGATCTTCAGTTGTTGGTGCTGTTTGGGAAACTCATAGAAGCTTTAAGAGGTGTGGCCTTGCTGGAGGAAGTCTGATACAGAAGGCCAGGTGAGGCAGTTCATAGCTTCACCTCCCTTCCAGTTCACTCAGTCTCTCTGTTTCCTGTTTCTAAGGGAAGGTGTGAGCTTTCAGCTTCCTGCTAAAGATGTTTGCTGCCATTCCTCCTCTGCCATTACGGACTCTCTGAAACCTTAAATCAAAATAAGCTCTTTCTTACATAAGTTGCTTTTGGTCATGGTGTTTTATCATAGCAACAAAAAGTAATTAATACACTTGCCTATTCAGGAAGTAGTTATGAAGTTGAGAAAGGAACCTTGCTATAAAAGATGTGTGCACTCTAAATTATTCTATGGATTTAATAGCCATTAAAACATTCTTCAAATTAGCAGTAGTTTATATATTAGCTCAATCGCCTATTCAGACTAAGAACCAGGTACTTTTAAAGGTGACATTGTAATCTGGAGTCCAGAGAGGGATGCCTTGAAGTTAATGAAAGTAATACCAGAGAACGTCTTTAATTTCCAAGCCATGCATAAACAAAAACCATATAGATTTGTTAATGATTAAATATTTAATTATCCTCAAGTATGATAACACTGTCATCATTTCAAAAGAAAAACCTTTAACATAAAATGATAAGCAGAGACCTGTGAGAAAACTCAGGCAATCCTTCGAATATTGTTTAAAATATAATTTTATTTATTATTTTCCATAAAATGATAAATGAATAATATCCCTTCAAGGTATCAAAGATTCCTTTACCACATACGTTCTAGAGAAAAAAAATAAAAACTTAACTCATATTTTATTTGTATACATTCAGCTTTTAGTTGCAACTTCCATAAATAATTTAAAAAATAAAGATGGGTGTAGTGGTACACACCTTTAATCCCAGCACTCCAGGGGCACAGGAAGGTGGATTTCTGTGGGATCAAGGGTATCCTGGTCTACACAGTGAGTTCCAGGCTAGTTGGGACTATAAGAAGACACTCTCAAACAAAACAAAATTAAACAAAACAAAACCATTCTATAAAATAAAATACATGGAATTTAAAATAAGTAAACATGAATAATATAAAACATCAAATAATATATTGTATGCTATATTAAACATTGTATAACATAAATAATATATTGGACATAATGTAACAAGATATAAAAAATATAGAAGAAAATGTTTTTAAGTTTGTATCAGTCTTCAAGATAACATTTCTATTATTTTTGGAAATTAGCGGAACTTGGAGTAAGAATTTCTCTGACATGTCCAGCTCCACTTTTGTTAGCAAATCACTCTGGGATCAGTTATTCTTGTCTATGAAGGATCCGTTGTACAGTGCTTCCTTCTCTGAAGGTTATCAATCTAGCTCATGAATGGTCTTCTCTTTTTAGATTTACCACTAAAAAGGAGGGCTTCTGGAAGAGATTTCTGTTCTTGACTCAGTTTAAGCCCTTTAAAGAGTACCATTTGAAGTGTTCTCACTTTGTGTATGAATCTATTACCTTCATAAAGCTTTCACACATTATGAAAACAACCCTGAAACTTCATTTGGACTTTCCAAAGTGAACTTTATAACAGGACTTCTGCCTCGGCTCTTGTCCATGTGAGTCTATTCTCCCCACCCCGCAAGAGAGATGAATGTGCTTAGCTGGGCATAGATCAACATCACTTGCACAACCTTCAATTCACTCCCATAACTTTCTTACTTCCTATATTCAGGTAAAGCACCCACTTGTAACTTGAGATCCAGCAACCTTCTGACATACAAGACATGAGCTCTATGTACACTGTGAACATTTCATTCTGGAAAATGATCAAAGCTTGCCATGACTAGAAAATAGTTGAGAGCATAACAGAATAGAAAAGAATAGAACAAGCCTGAATGAACAATGACACTGAATGAACGTTTCCAGTGAAGGCAGCACTAGAACTGTGGATAGTTCTCCACACATTAGGTAAAGTAATTTTGCCCTTGGAAATTATTTAATGCTCTATTCTAATATTTCTAATATTTAAATCAAGGCTAATAATTTTGACCTTGTATGGATCACTAGAAGAACAAACTACTTTTTTTAGCTGTTAAAAAAACTTTACTGAGAATTTCATACATGCATATAAGGTATTTTGATGAAATCCACGCCCACTCCCTCCCCTCCAACACCTCCCACATTTCCCCATCACGTTTTTCTGACTTCATGTTCATTCGTTTCTTTCTTTCTTTCTTTCTTTCTTTCTTTCTTTCTTTCTTTCTTTCTTTCTTTCTTTCTTTCTTTCTTTCTTTTATGGAGCTTTTTGCTACTCTAACATTCCCCCTTTGAAGAGATAACCCTAAAATCTTTTAGGGTTTAGATACGAGCTCCCAAGTATTTTTGACATTTTTGGCCTTTGGAACAGAGTATGTTGCTAAGAGGCCCAAGGACATTTTGACTTTTAGCCAAGAAACAGGCTACTTTTCTTTGGGGTTTTTCTACCTTAACTGCCTAGTCAAGTCCTACCTCCTGTTCTTATCACACCATCCCCTGGAGAGGTTACCCAAATTGCCAATAGGGAAACAGGACGCAGATTACTCTGGCTTCTTCCAAGCTGAACAGGGACGCAGGGTGAGGCAACTGGAGTACCCCTTCAATGGGTCTATCTAAAAGACTCCCAAATTGCATAACTCATCTATAGGAAGAAAAGAAAGTCCCTGACTAGTGAATAGGGGATGTGAAGGATAATTAAGGGCAAGAGTAATTAGCATTACAAGTTCTAGACAGGGAACAAGAAAAAGGTCAGAACAGGGCAAATTTCAAATGTCCATATCAGAGTCCATTTGGATTTATTGACGAGATCTTCCAAAAGCATCCCTCTATAGTGTTCTTCCTCATTTTTTTTTTTTGTCTTCCAAGTCTGGATTCTAGAATGATGGATTCAGGATTTGCTTTCAGGTATTTTGATAGCTGTTGGAGTGGCTCAAATAAGTGTCAGTTCTGTCTCAAAGGCTTCTAGATAGGGAGAGACAACAAATTTAGCCATCATTTTAGAACAACAGCTGGTTATCTCCCAGCTGGGCACTACAGTATTGCAGACCAAGATTTGAAGTCTTACATCTGAGCAGCACTTTCTGCTTAGAAACAAAATCATTAATGAGAAATGATTTTCTAAATAATAGTTTATATGGACTTAAACCTAATGTCTGGGAAGTATAATCCCTTGAACTGCTAAAGAAATATACTAATCACTTCAGTCTTTGGTTATACAACCATAAAGTTGGCCCAAATAAACCAATTTATTTTTACTCTTCAGGTCGTTGAAGGATCTCTTCCTCAGGAGTCACATGGGCTTGGGAGGTGTCAAATAAACTATTTGTAATCTGTCATTCAGTGGTAGTTTAGCAATGAGAGTAAAGAGAGTGATCAAGTAGAAGACGATAACACATAGATGCATTTGTTAACCGTAAGCATTTGTTTGTTATTCACTCTGGCAAAATAGTCTTTGTTTTCCTGTGTAATTTAAACAATTGTTATTCTTCAAGGTACCATTCAGACTTTGCCTGCTTTAAGGTTCCCCTTCCTGCCTGCCTCAAAGTGCTTCACATTTTTATGTCTTTGCTTATCTTTCTCTAAAATGGAATATTGTGTAAAATGATTCAGAAATCTGTTGCCTATAATTATATGATATACTATTCAAAATCAAATGCTTTTCTTACTTTTTGACCTCAGTAATTTGCATACTGCTTGGCACATAGCTGTAAGGGATTGCAGAGATTTGGGGAATGGCTGTGGGAAAAGTTATGCCCACACAAATCAATAATACACACACATTTTATCAGGATTGGTAAACACCATTACATGATAACTGGCAGTTTTTTTTTTTCAGAATAAGACAATTGTAAATATATCTTAGAGAAAACAGATAAAGGGCTGACAAGGGATGTTGAAGAGGCCAAATTCGTAAACTTCTATCTAAGTGAAGCATTTTGTAGTACTGTGTGGAGTTTGTGATTTAACATGTTCTCTTACCAGCTGCCTGTGGTCTTCTGGCTACAAGGTTGGATCTTATCAGTGGGTAAAGTTTCATGGAGTATGCAAAAGGGACAGGCTGTATGTGACTTACATTTTTCTGGACTACTATATATATATATACTTGCATGTGTAAAAGTTCGAACTTGGTACCAGCAGGCTTTTGCTTAGCTTGCAAACAACCTAGAAACCAATACACCTTTCTCTGCTTATTAAAGAAATGTATAGATTCTCAATAATAATTAAATTTATATGAATTCACTGACTATAGTTTTATTATATTCTTATCCAAAGGAAATGTCATTCTTTAAATGACAACTAAATTCATAGTACAGACGTAGATAATTTGATTCCTTCCTTCTTTATCCCTTCCTCCCTTACCCCCTCCCTTCCTCCCTCCCTTCCACCTTCCTTCCCTCCCTTCCTTCTTTCCTCTTTTCCTTCCTCCTTTCTTTCCTCACATATTTCTCTTCCTCTACTATAAATAGGCCGACACTCTCCATTATTAAAAGCCTGGGCAGACCACTGAACTCATGGTTCATATTCAAGGGCTCAGTTCATTTGACTTTAGCACCTTTCTTATCACCAACTACTTTTCCAAATCTGTTACTTTTACCATGTTGTACATTGCCCCATTTTTAACTGGGGTATCTTCTATATTTTCACTTTTCTAGCACAGACATCATAGAGGATAACAGCTTAGGAACTCATTTCTGTCTATTCTAATAATGTCTGAAATCAGGTTATTAACCACTCACTTCAGGTTCTCTTGATTTCTCGGTTGTGACTTCTATCATCTTCAGGATTCCGTGGACATGATGGTGTGTATGTGTATGGGAGGTCTTCTGTGCCTGGTTGTTTCATGTTGAAGTTAAACAAAACCTAGACAGATGAAGCAAATAACCATCAGTACTACTAGGGTCAACATGGTTTTAACAATGGTCTGCCATTATTTGATCATGATGCATATTTTAGCTTGGGTAGCTTCTGTACCATAGAAGTTGAACTGGCCTCATTTACCCTGAACATCCCCAGCAATTGGTGTGAATTTCCTGAATGGAATTTCATCATTTTTCAGATCAGCAAAGCTCAAATGCATGATATGTGGGACAATCAGATGCAATTTTTGGGTCTTGAGTTCATGTGAGTATCATTTTCCCATGTTTTTCTAATACTGTGATTTTCTCCTCATACCAATGTTTCTTAGAGAATGAATCAACCACTTATAGATCAACCTCCTTCTTTTTGGTGTCCTTTTTGTTGCATTTTGAAAGATGTTTTTTTGTTTTGTTTTGTTTTGTTTTACCAGAGCCTTGTTATTGTTCAGAGATCTACAAGGGCAGAAGTGCAGGTCACTAGAGAACTTAGATATGAAAGAGACCATTTGTTTCTGAAATATATCTAACAATGTACTCTGATTAAGAATTCTGGAAATTAAGATTGTGAGAACAGTTGAATGTATCATGATATTTTCTTTCTTTCTTTTTCTTTCTTCTTCCTCCTCCTCCTCCCCTTCTCCCTCCTCCTCCCCTTCCTCCTCCTCCTCCCCTTCTTCTTCAACAGTTGTACAGTACAGTTAATTCTATACTTGAACTCACAATGCCCCATCTCAGCTTCCCAAATGCTGAGATTATAGGTAAGTACCACCGTGCTCAAATACAGTTCATCTTTGTATTTCTGAGGCAAGTAAACTGCATTCTATGTAATTTACACACTATAAATGTCCTTGCCTAGGGTGACTTAATTATTTCAAGTCTTTTAAAGCATCAATTCTTTTGGGGGAAAGGGGTTTTCTTGGCTTCTGTTTCCAGGTCACAACTCATCATTCAGAGAAGTCAGAGAAGGAACTTAAGCAGGAACTCAAAGCAGACACCATGGAGGAACTCTGCTTGTTGCCTCACTCTCTAGGCATGTGACTACTCATATTAGACAGGACTCTCTTGAATCAATTAATAATCAGACCCAAATTTCCCACTTGTAGATATGCCTACAGGCTAATCAGATCTAGGAAATTCCTCAATTGAGGCTTTCCTCTCAGTTGATTCTAGGCTGTGTCAAGCTGACAGTTAAAGTTAATTATGACACCCTCATATCAGTAATATCACTATTGCACCCATAGGCTTATCTTGCCAATAGAGTAGTAGTTGTAGCTTGCAAGGTACACAACAAGGTAAGACTGTTGGTGACTTTTCCATGGCAGCAGCCTGAGGAGTACCTTCTGGCACTATGAATGCTACCCAGCAGAGGGGGGAGCTTCCAGCTCAGTTCTAGTTTGATTTCTCAGCATTACCATCTCATAGTATAAGGAATACAGTGTAGTTATTAAAGCGTTGAATGACAGAATGAGACTGCTGCAAAGTTGTCCAACTGGTCAAATGCAGAGAATAAGTGTCTGTGAGGATCCCAACCCCAAGTGACACATCTACAATGCACCCTCTAAACCTAAGGCTCAGCGAAATTTGAGGAAGAAGAGCCAGAAATATTATAAGAGCCAGAAAGACAAGATACCTACTGCTACTTAAAACATAATAGGGATGCTAAACTAATAGAATATCCACAGTGTGGTGATCTAACGAGATCAGCATAATGACAAAACCAGTTGATATGTCAAAGTGGATGGAGGGAATGTCACAGGGTCCTATATCAAAATGAAGAGTGACAGACAACCAATGCAGTTTGAGGGAGGGAGAATCAATTTTCTCCAGGGAGTAGCTCCCAAGAGGTTATCTAATACCAAGTGGGCATCCCTAAACACAGGGACACAGAAGCACTACTAAAAGGACTCAGGTCATTTGATACATATATAAATATATTATATATGTATATATATGCATGTCTGTATCTATAAATGTATATATGTGTAACAATAATAATCAAAGAAGAGGACAAGAAAGTGATTGAGAGAGTGGAGGGAAACATTGGAGGAGTTGGAAGGATACTAGGAAGTC
>NW_008336930.1:40433-43571 GCF_000622305.1 Nannospalax galili
AAAAATTTTATTATTTTTATTTTATGTGTATGAGTGCATTGCCTGCATGTATGTGAGTGCACCTGTGTTGTGCATTGCTGCGGAGGTCAGAAGAGGGCTTCGGATTCCCCTGGAACTGGAGTTAAGGATGGCTCATAGCTGTCATGTGGGTGCTGGGGATTGAACCTGGGTCTTCTGCAAGAGCAGTCAGTGCTCTTTACTGCTGAGCCATCTCTCCAGCCCTCCCCCTTTTTATTTGTTATTTTTATTATAACTATGTACTAGCTTTAATGATTGGCATGCGTCATTTTATTCTCATAACAAGTGTCTAAGGAATAAGTTACTATAGGGAAGTTGAGCTACTTACAGAGGACAACAGAGTCACTAAATGGTGTTTGAATGAATTCAGGTTCACTGACTTCAGAGTCTCTGTGGCCTGAAATAAAATGAATGTTCATACATAATCAAAGAAGTGAGCTTCAACTCCTGCAGTATCTATTATTAAAAGAATTGTAAGATTTGTTCATATTAGCTTTTCAACTTGTCTAGTAAGAATATCCTTTTATTTTCCAAAGTAATGTCAGATGCTCTGAAAACAATAAAATCAATGTGGAGTTGTAATTAAGTTCCAGATCAACAAATTCTAGAGGAAAACAAATGATAGCAGTTGGCAATTTCTTCTTGTTTTATGCTCTAATTGGATTATATAGCACCCACTCACTGTTCAATTAGTCTAATCACAGTTAACATAAGTCTCTGTTGTTAGGACGGGAATGAATATGATTCTGTAACTCTCTTGGAACAGGCCTTGTCGTATGAATGATAAATAGGCTATGTGCCTGACATGGGTCATTGCTAGACACCTTGCATCAGAACTTATATAATGATTGAACTATATATCCAACCATTGAAATGGTTAAAATTAAAGTGAATTTTTATCTATAAATCTATTTTAAATCTTCATTTCTTGGGGTCATTTATGTATGTACACATAATATCAGTTGAATGTTAGGTAATGTGTTATGTTATTGAATCTTTACTAAACAATAATAATATCAAGGTATCTTTTTAAAAATTTTTATTGAGCTTTTGTACATTTCATATTGTAGTTATAAATCAAGTTTAGACCCTCCATTCATGTCCCCCAACTGCCCCCCATGGGATTTCATGTATTCCACCAAACATGTCCTATCCAGTCAAGCATTTGTTCCAGGTGTCATTTGGTGCAAATTCATCCACTGCAGTCTAGTCAGCCTATCTAGAGATCTTAAATAAGGTCTACTCTCCCTCACCCGGGTAATCAGTCTCCAGGAATTTCCAGACTAGGACCAGCACACCACCCATTTCCTTTGCTCCACTCTGGGCCCTTGTCTGATTGAGTTGGAATGGGTCACGGGCTGGATCCTGCCATTACCTCAAGTTCATATGTACAGCCTCCATTGGCCTGAAAGCCTCTGCTTCTCTATATTCATGAACCAGCCCTGGCTCTTACAATCTTTATGCCCTTTTCTGCAATGGTCCCTCAGGTTTGCTTGGGTGAGGTTTAATATAGGAGTCCTATCCAGGACACATACTCTGCAGGCTCTGTTTCTGTAAACTTAACTAGTTGTGGCCCTCTGTGTGCATCCGTACTCTGTTGTATAAGGAAGCTTCACTGGTGAGAGCTGAAGGATACACTGGTTTTCTTTTCCCCACCTCCCCATTTCCCTAGGTTCCATGAGCTGTATGTGTAGAGGTTCAACTGTAGATATGTCACCTAGGACTGGACATCTCTCAGATATATATTCTTTTTCTTTGTCTGACAAGTTGTGAGATTCTGCAGTAGCCTCCCTCTGTTGGAAAAAAGAAGCTTCTTTGATGACTGGTATAAGGTATACTTGTCAAAGTCCTAGGTGGACTGGTCTGTCAGGCAGATGAGAAGCCAAGGAAAGATGGAGGTGGGGGCCACCTGAGGAGGGACTTAGCAATCCATGGTATGGGGTTTAGCTCATCTGGGTTAGGAAGTTAGTACAGAGCTCTGAGGAAGGGGAATTGAAGTGTGCCTGGGTCCAATGTTAGTAGGGGAAAAGGTGGGGATGGTATAGGTTGGAAGTGTTGAGGCTGCAGAGGAATGGAATAGAGATTTGAATTACCAGAGCCCTAAGTAGGCCACTCTAGCAGGCAAATCAGGAGCTAAGAAAGATGGGGCTGGGGACCACCTGAGGAGGGACTTGGAAATCTATGCTAAGATAGTTAGCTAGTCTGGGTTAGGAAGCTAGTCCATAGATCTGAGATAGAGGAGTTGGAGTAGGCATGGGTCCAAGGCTAGTGAGGAACAGTTAAGGTACTGTTCTAGACAGCTTTAGTGTCAACTTGCACTCCTAGGTTGAGGGAGCCTCAATTACGGAATTACCTCTATTGGACTGGCCTGTGGCCATGTCTGAGGGGCATCTTCTTGATGAGTGATGTGGGAGGGCCCAGACCACTGTGGGTGGTGCCACCCCTGGGCAGGTGGGCCTATGTTGCATAAGAAAGCAGGCTGAGCAGGGGCCAGTGGAGCAAGCCAGTAAGCAGCATTCCTTCATGGCCTGTGCTCCAACTCCTGCCTCCAGGTTCCTGCCCTGAGTTCCTACCTTGGGCTCCCTGATGAACTGTGACCAGGAAGATGTAAGCTGAATAAACCCTTTCCTCCCTGAAGCTGGTATTGGTCAGAGTATTTTGTCACAGCAATGAAGAAACAGACTAAGACAGGTATATTTTTGAAAAATATTTTACATGCATGTGTTTGTATATCTGAGTATATACTATTCATGCTTGCACATTCTTGAAGAGACCAGAAGGGGGCTTCATATCTTCTGGAACTGGAGTTACAGGTACTTGGGAGCCACACAACCTGATCATTGGAACTGAACCCAGGTTCTCTACAAAAGCAAGTGCTCTTAACTGCCAAGTCATCTCTCTAGTCCTAAAATTAAATTTCAGCTGTCAATTAAACCCAACAACTGCAATATTGAAAGGCATCCCTTAAAGAAATAAGAAGTATTCACTCACTTGTCAATAACAAAATCTTGAAAATTCTTTACATAGTTCATTAAACGTAATGTCCAATTTAAGATCCATGGAAGTACCCTTTAGACTCTCTCTCTCTCTCTCTCTCTCTCTCTCTCTCTCTCTCTCTCT
>NW_008336930.1:43633-48401 GCF_000622305.1 Nannospalax galili
GGGGGTGGGGGTAAGTGTTGGCAGGTGTATATTACACATCTAATCCAAAAAGTTTCCACTAAATTTGTAAAACCCAGGAAATTAACTATTAAATAGCAAAAATAAATTAACTTCAAACACTTCAAGAATTCCCAACAGATCAGTCTAAATATTCTGCAAGTCTTGCAAACAATTACTGTTAACATGTTTACAGAGGCAAGGCTCATAAAATAAGCTGGAGAATAAAACAATAATTTCTAATGACAGCTATAGGAGTTGTGAACAATAAACTATGACATAGGTTAAGGAAAAGTTCTCTTAACTGTGTTCTTCCAGCACTGTGGAATTCCCAGAAACCAAGAGAACGGAGTACTTTAAAGGGAATCATTTTGTCTGTAGAGGTGTCAGGGAGAAACAGTTGCCTATTCACATTCTGTTCCAGAAATATTTTCCTCTGTGTGTGCATGTGTACTCTTGTGTACATGCCTCTTCATGTATGCTCACTCATATAACATATGTATTGATCAGAGGTCAGTGTCAGGATTTCTTCCTCAATAGCTTCTCTACCTTATTTTTTTTACATTGATTGAGTGTGTGTGTTTTTGTGCACATGAATGCCTTAGCCTGCATGTTCAGATAAGCGTCCATACAACTTGCAGGAGTCAGTTCTCTCCTTCCACTACGTGGGTTCAGAGGATCAAACTCAATTCCTCAGACTTGTGGGCAAGTTTCTTTACCCAATGAACAATCTTGTCAGTCATACACTGCATTTTTTTGAGACAGGAATTATCACTGAATCTGGAACACTCTGTTTAGTGTGTCCCTAGAATCCTTCTGACTCTACCCCCACAAGCTGGGTTTCAAGTCTCTCATTGCCACCTCAAATTGTGTGCTATGGATCTGAACTCAGGTCCTCATGCTTGCACGATAAGCCCTTTACACATTGAGCTAGGCCCCAGCCCCAATTTAATATTACTTACCAATAGTTAAATATTTCACAAAAGATTTACCATTCCAATTTATCTTGAACAACTCCAGTACATCAGTACAGGCAGCATAGTGTCTCAAGGCAATGCACTGAATTGCATGTGCTTCCCAGAGGCCAGAGTCCCTGCTGCCCCCATAAAGTGGTATAAGGTAAACCATAGTCTTTAAACTCATCTGCCTGACTCTAGTAGAAATGGAAATGTGAGTTTGAAAGCTTTAGGCTAAGGGAACTTCAACTACCCTGCCCAAACTTGAACTTAAGCTCCCTTAACAGAGACAGAAAACTTGACAGATATTTTTGTGTCCCTAGAGTCTAACATGCTTATTTGACATTTCATTTGGAGTTTGTGGAGCAGACAGATTTGTCCAAAGGTCAAAAATAAGTGGTGTGTTGAACTGGGAATACAATCTTATGGGATTCAAACAAAGCTGTTGGATTTTGAGGACTTTATAAACTCAAATATGTCATTTATAATTTCACCAAATTAACTGGCTGTCAACGGAACCAATCAAAGCAACATCATTCTTTGATATAAAAAGGATATAGATCTAATGCTTTCTTCCCCTCAGAAATAAGTGATTATCTATGTAAATACTTCCACAAAGATATTTATGGAACTAGGAAAGATTTGGTAAGTTTTCTGCAAATCAAACAGCAATGATGTGAAGATAACAAAAACTTCCCTAACATATAATCCTGACTCCGAACAATAATGTAAAAGATGGATAATTTTCTTAGGAATTTTACTATTTCTAGTGTGTGCAATTGAGAACATGTGTTATAGTTTATATGAGTATTTTATACACAAATTGATCATTTTCATTGCCCACCACTTCATTTAAATAAAATATAAACTCTTGAAAGAAATTTTGGAAAAAAATATATCTTAATGAAGGCATTGAGATTTATAAGCAAATATTTGCTTTAAATAAGCAAAATAAATAGATAGGTAAATAATTTGATTATTCTTATTAGGAAAATTTCTCAAAATGCATGTCTAATGCTTAAACATTGTGTTTTTCCACAGAGTATGCTTCAATTCACAGAGGAAGCATGCATTATACTGTGTTAGACTCTGCATTTCCTAATACTTATTCTAATCTTATCTGCCTAATATAAAACATTAAAATCAAAAAGGAATTAAGCAGAAAGGACTTCTTTTTAAAGTTTTTATTTGATTTTTAATTCATACATATTAGTTGTAAACCTGAATCAGGTACTATGGAATGCTTTCCTACAGGAATCCTAGGATTTTAATAATGAAAATTGAAGAGTGGTTGTCAAAGACTGGGGATGATTGGTGGTAAGGACTGACAAGTGTTTGTCAGAGAGGGAGAAATGCATTCTGGTGCAATTTCTGTTTGACTAATGCCAGTAAGGTAATTGGAATTGCTCTGTAGATTTTTAAAGGTAATATTTTTCTTAATTCATTGAGATTTTCAAACAATATATCTTGATCTTATTCCTTCCTTCCCTATCTCTCCTCAAACCCTCCCCACCCTCCTTATCTACTTCAATTTCATGTCCTCTTTTTATTTTTAAGACAAAGTCCAAGCTGTGTTCACCAAATTTATTTGGTATAGGTCCATTCCCTGGTGCATGGTCAATCTATTAGGGGTCACACCCCTGAAAAAGTGACTCTCCGTCCAGAAGCTATCAATTGCCATAGCACCTAAGCTTGGAGTGGGGCTTTGTGCTCACCTTCCTTTCCATGTTGGGAATTTTTTTCTGGCTTGGGCTTGCTCAGGTCGTATGTATGCTGTCACAAGTGCTATGAATGTCCATATGCAATTGTCTTGTGTCTGGAAAACACTGTTTCAAAGTGTTCAGCCACAGCCTCTGGCTCTTATGTGTTTCTCTACTTCTTACAAGATATTCTTTGAGCTTTGGGGGTGCAGGTGTCATACAGATAATCCATTTAGGGCTGAGCACCCCTAAGTCTCTTATTCTCTGCACATTGATTAGTTGTGGGTCTCTGTGTTAATCACCACTTACTGCAAAAGGAACCTTTTCTGATGAGAAGTGAGAGATGCACTATTCTATGGGTAAAATAAGGTTAGGAGTCAGTTTAATATTATTTCCAATTAGTAGAATAATAGTAGTAGAATATCACCTAGGGTCTGTAACCTGTGTAGATACAGGTTCCTGTCCTGTAGTGACAGTACCAGGTTTGTTTTCTATCTTCTGGATCAGACCTTAATGCCAAACAGAAAGTTATTGGTGACTCCCATAACATTTGTGCCACTATTGCACTGGTTGCCATATCTTACCAGATCACTCATTATCATAGCTCACAGGATTCACAGCTGAGTAAGACTGATGGTTACTTTTCTGTTCTGGTGGCATGCTTAGTACCTTTCGGCACTATGAAAGCTAGCCAGTAGGGATGAAGCTTCAAGATCAGTACCAGCTTGATTTCTCATGTACATAAAAGTCTTCAGCATAAGTCCTTACTGTAAAATTCTGTAGAGCGGCGCAGCTCTCCGCGCCGGGACTCCCTAAGCCTCATTCACCCTTCCACCCCTACTTTTCTGTTCTGGTGGCATGCTTAGTACCTTTCGGCACTATGAAAGCTAGCCAGTAGGGATGAAGCTTCAAGATCAGTACCAGCTTGATTTCTCATGTACATAAAAGTCTTCAGCATAAGTCCTTACTGTAAAATTCTGTAGAGCGGCGCAGCTCTCCGCGCCGGGACTCCCTAAGCCTCATTCACCCTTCCACCCCCCACCCCCACCCCCCTCCCCCCCGCCTGGCATTCTATACTCTAGCTTGGACCCTGTGCCATTCCTAGTCTTGGGGCCCCAGACACCTGGGGAACCAATACTGTTTCCTGATCCTTCTCACGCGCCAGGGCTCCCTAAGCCACATTCACCCTTCCATCCCCATGCCTCGCCTTTCTATAATCCTAGTTTGGGCCCTGCACCATTCCTAGTCTTGGGGCCTCAGACACCTGGGGAACCAATACTGCTTCCTGACCCTTCTCACCCAGAGCAACTCAGTCCCTTTCTTGGGCTCCAGGAGCACCACTTCTGGTCCTGGCCCTGCCCTCACCTCGCTCTACTTCCCTGGTCCTCCAACACCCGCCAGCCTCTTTCTGGGGCTGACAGCCTCTTTCTAGGGCTCCGAGGCTTACCTTTACTCCCCCCGACCCTTTGCATCCAGTACAACCCAGCTACTCAATCCACTCCCTGGGAAATCTTGGGGCTTCTTCCCTCCCCATCTGCCTTTGCTTCCCTGCGTGGCGCATCCACGGCAAGGGTCTCAGGTCAGTGCCACCCAAGTTCCTGAGGCCAAAAGCATTCTTAGAAGATTCCAGACCTAAGGAGAAAGTCTGAAAACTTCTGATCCACATTGGAGTTGGGCCACCGCGGAACTCCTGAAGACAAAATCAATCCGGCCTCGACAATATAAAATCAAAAGAGAGAACCAGAAGCTAAGACGAACCAGCTCTTCATACCCAAAAAGTAAACCACAAAGACACATAAAGCTCAAAAATAAAAGAAGCAGAACTAAACTTGAAGGCCCGAGTATCACACAAGAGTCAGAAACTACAAAAGAAATTCACATGTCAAAATCACAGAGAAAAAATAATAACATGAAAAACCAAAATAACATATCCCCACCAAATACCAGTAATCCTCTAGAGGAGCACAATGAGAATCCCCTAGAGACAATGCAGGACATGGAACTCAAAAAAACAATGATGAATATGATAAAAGAATTCACTGAATTTAAAGAACACACAAACAAGGTAATAATAGAGCTGAAGGAAGATAGGGATAAACTTCTGAATGAATTCAG
>NW_008336930.1:53309-83217 GCF_000622305.1 Nannospalax galili
ATGGATATCAGAGTATAAGGGCTCTAGTGGGGAGAGGGAGGCTATGGGAGGGTACTATCTGGGAAGTGGGTGGAATAAATCATTTTTAAAAATTAAAAAAAAAATTCTGTAGAGCAATTAAGAGCAATGGAATAGCCAGTATTGCTTTGGTGGGGTCTATGGGACTCCTGTGGCCAACATCTCCAAAAGAAGTAGCCCATGCCTGATACTGAGCTTTTTATGTTTTAGCCTGTGGTGTTAGGTAGAGGTATTACCCTATTGTTATAAGGTATCTCCATTTAAATTCTTTATATATATATGGATGCTTTTACAATAGTAGGTTTCTATATTACTTTTTTAAAAAGATTTTTGCATTAGTTATTCATTTATTAATTTTTAAAAATTATTTTTGCTATTAATCTACAGAACTATCTAAATGAACTTAGAAATCAAATCAGGGAAAGCTTAGAAATAGCACATTTAGATTCATTATCATGAATTTCCTTACTGCTATTCTGTGAAAACATTTCCTTCATTACAAAACTTGGCTTCTTTACAAGGAGTAAGTTACTCATCAGAAGAGAAAGTGAAGGATTCTGAATAGCCTGTTGGGGGACCCTGCTGCTAAGGTTATAGTCCTCTGTGTCTGGATAGCTCTAAGGGGCTCAGCACTATATGGCAGGACTCTCTTTCTCAGCGGGGGCCTCCTATTCTCTGCCTGACTTATCTGGAAAGTGCTGCCAAGCACAGATGCCTGACCTTATTTGGACCATGACCTTTGGCATAGTTACCTGGAGTAAAAACTACCCCCAGGTTTTTTTTTATATGATAATTAGGCATTTCCCTATAGTCAGATGACAGGATCCCCCTACCATACGTAAATAAAGCATACTATGAGCACCTATCAGCTGAGGCTTTGGCTGCTGCCTCCACACTATATTTTCCCAAACCCCCACTGAATAAATGGAGATGTTTCACTGAGTCTGGAGCTGTATCACTGAATCTGCATCCCCAGAAGGGCTTTCTTCCGTCACTGCTCACTGGCCGTCCTGACCCCCTTTGTTGATTCTGCTCCCTTTGTTCTTATGGATTGGTGGCCAATGACCCACGAGGGGAGGGAGAGACCCCACAATAGCCAACTACTTTTTTGTTTTGTTTTGCTTTGTTTTTGAGACCCAGTCTCCCTGCAGCCTCAGTTGACCTGGGACTGGCTATATAGACTAGGCTGGCCTTGATCTCAAAGAGATACATCTGCCTCATGAGTGCTAGGAATGAAGGTGTGCACCACCAACTACTTTTAATCATTCACATAAATGTTTATTAGAAATCATTTTATATATGACATAATATGATGAATGAGAACACTTGCAACTTAAAAATTTCAAAGGAAGGTGTTCTCATTGAGTTAAATGATGGAATTAAAGAGCTTTATTATGATTGTTCTGGTCTTCAGATAAACACAACATGTATTTTGCATACATATTTAAGAAAACACTACTTATCCATTAAAGTTATAGTCAATCTGGTATACTAAATATGGTAAGTAGGGCCCGATGAGATGGCTGAACGAGTAAAGGTATTTGCTGTCGAACCTGATGACCTGAGTTCAATTCCTGGGTCCCATCCATATGGTAGAAGGAAAGAACTCATTTCTGCAAATTGTCCTCTGAGAGCTATATTCATGCTATATTTATGTGCTCCTACTCACACACATACCACACACATATATTTAGCTTTAAATTTTTTAAATATTAGATAAAATAATGAAGTAATTAACTATCAACCATTTCTCCTGTTTCTTTTTTAAGTTTATAAAGGAAGTGAAGGTCCAAGCACTCACGTTGCATCAACTATAATCCATGGGTTTGATATTTCAAGATGGCCTCACAGATTTTTGCTAAAATATCAATGCTTAGACATGTTAAAGGGTGCAGAAAGCTTTTTTTAAAAAGCGCCGGTTTGGCCTTTCTCCATATAAACATCAGAACCAGAACCTAATGTTTGAATGTGGACATTCATTAGCTATAAAATTCTTGCAACCTAACAGGCACATTAGGAGGTGTTATGTGCATAATTATTTGATGTTGCTATTTAAAAACTTATTATTGACTATAAAAGTTTAGAGAACTTAAACAAAAACAAAAAGAACCAAGCTGGGTAATAAATGAAAGATCAAATGAGGACTAACAGAAAATATTTTCTCGCATTAAAACTTAATGTATTTTAATATTAATCTTCCTTTGTTTAAATGAAGTGTCCATTGCTTATGAGAAACTTCCGGAGGTTGACAATTCAATGTTCATTTCCTACATCCACAAATAAGAGTAGAATAATCCCAAAATGCAAAGAAGTAATTCTCTTTCCTTATAACCATTTTCATCAGCATGGTTTTATTCAAGGGCATTCGGCTGTCTCGGGTTTCTTATCTAACCCATATAAATTTGCAAAATTATTAAAATGGGGCTGATTCATAAAACAAACACTAAGCCTCATTTATCACTTTCAGGATATTCTCTCACACTTCTTTGATTAATACTTTTATTAGAGGCATTCAATATAGATAATGCAAAATTAAATGGATTTTGCCAGAATACATTATAGCCATTAAAATGAATCAGCCTATTAAATGGAGGGAAAAAGTAAAATCTGAGAAAGAAATATAATTCCATATAACTTATGACAGAGTCCATTAATCACATAACTACAATTTGAGAACTTCTGTATGGAAGAAAGGAATGTAAGTCTGTTTAATTGTTCATCATCAGACTCACATTCTCTGAGGAAAAAATCTTGATCAAGGGCCTGGTCTGTATTGGACATGAAGACAACACTTTCACTGTTTTTCCAAACCTCCTATGACACATCTATTCCCTGCTACCTTTACTAAGAACAATATCAAACAAGATAAAGATACAGGCCAGTAGGACACAGCCAATCCCATTTCTGGGCACTCCAATAACTACTAGAAGTAGGCATGTGAGAAATTTTTGTCTGTTTTTCCCTCTTCCCTTTTAAGTTTTGGCTCTGAATACTCTTTTTAATACTCCCTTTCACAAATTTCCTTCAATTTCCAATTACCTTAATAACAAGATAGAACATTTATTTGACTTTAATTATTGAACTTCACAAGGTTTTTGGCCTTTAAGATTCCTCTTTAAATAATAAAAAGATGACAGGAGGAACACTTTCCTGCAAGCATAATAGTGTATCAAATATAAATTCATAGAATTATGATTAAGCTCATTTTTATCAAATACCAAATGTCTGCTATGAAACCTTTTTTTAATATTGTCTGTGTTTTATGCCATTTCTGAAATTTATTATTTATTGACATAATAGATTTTTAGGTGTCAGTTATGGTTTAAGGAATTCAAGGAAAAAAACAGAAAATTTTTACTCTGATATTGCTTGATGATGAACTTAATCAATCAAAAGCTTCATTTCTAATGATATAGTTAGATTTTTGTAGTAGTTCAGTGGTACATAGAAGTAAAAAAGAATTATTGACCTCAATGAACTTATGGTATTCTTGGGAAGGCAAGGACAATTTATGGATAAAATGTTAAGAAAAATGATAAAACATACTTGAATTTTTGAGACTGTATTAGTTATGCAAGCAGAGTGGGAGGGAGAAAAAGAAGAATTAAGTGAATTAAATTTTGAGGGTGATGGGATGGAACAGGAGCTTAACTGTGGAGAACTGTCAAGATTCCAAGAAGATAAAACATGAGCTCAAGAGCATGTGAAGAAGAAGGGGTATAGTCAGGAAGTAGATTGAACCATTTGATGGACAGGCACAGTATGTGCAGTGAGACCAAGGCAGGATGATGAAATGGAAATACTCAGGTGTTTGTTATTTTACTGCAAACTAAGTCATATACACATATACTTCTTGGAGACAGTATCTTCTAATGGGTATGAGTGTCATTTACTACGTGACTGCGATTTATCATTCATGTTAAATGGGTCAAGTAAAAAATTCTTTAAGAATTAACTACCTTTAATCCTTGAGTAATGTAGCCTTTTCTTTACCCCACCACCCCCTTTGTCATACCTGTTACTGACTCTTACTTTTCCATAGGTGTGGATTCTAACACCTTAATCCTCAAAAATCTTCTGCTCTTTAATCTCCATAGCTCAGAAATCCTGCCTGCCATACTTCAATATCCATTCCCATGGTCATTAATTATAAACACAACCCCTCCTTAATCTGTATTTCAACCATTCCACTCTTCGTTAGTCACCTTTTGTCTTTCTATCTCATCCCCCATGGAATCCTCACTCCCTAAATTCTTCCATCTCATGTAGCTTCCAATTTACCAACTTTCACCTTTTGAGTTTGCATCCACAACTCTCAGCACCTCCTTACCTCTCTCTTCTGATAATTTTTTATTTGGTAGTTTGTTTGATTGTTGACAAAGAGTATCTCTCTATAGCCCAGGCTGGCCTAGAATTCATGGAAATCTTCCTGCCTCAGCCTCAAAAGTACTGGGACCATGAGCCTGAGCCACAACAGGGCCTCACTTCTTTTCTTATCCAGTTCAGATTACCTGACCAAGCACTATAGTTCTTCTTGAAAGTGTACTCTGGTCCCTTAGCATTTCCACCATATTCCAGGCAGAACACCATATATGATCAAATCCAAGAATGTGTTATGTAGGGTCTATATCTTGAACCATTTTATACTTTGGAAAAATGGGAAAAAAACATCAGTGTTGACAAGTCTTACATTAAATTCATAGCCAATACCTCAAGTGGGTTTACAGAGAACTTACCTTGAAATTTTATATTGCCCTAGGCAGTTCATGTCCCTTTTCTTCACTGCTTTTATAAACCGTTCTCTTTCCTCCAATTTTCACCATCTCCTACCCACTTCTTTTCTTCTTTTTCTTTTCTTTCTTTAGCAAGAAGCACTGTTACTGTTTTAACATTTGTCTTAAACAAATGCTCAGAGGAACACATTCACAGCCTTCCACAACCCGTTTTACCAAGTAACCTACATCTGTTTGATACATTAAGTCTTCTCTTTCCACATGGCAGAAATACGTGCCTGACAACAACCTTCTCCTTATCTCTGAATTCCTTGTTCTCATCTCCATAGACATCTTTCAATTTAGTTCTTCGATGCCCCCCCCAAGCCCAAATGCTGATGGCTTGCTACTTAGAGTGACACTATTGGGCATTTGTGGAACCTTTAGAGGTGAGGCTTAGTGGGAAATCCTGAGGTCTTTGAAAGAGAGAGTGGGATCCCAGGATGATCCTTATTATTTCTTTCACTTACCAGCTGAGAAGTGAGAAACTGTTCACTCTGTGCTCTCTACCATGCTAATGGTCCCCAAACAACCTGAAGTCCATCAACTATGGACTGAAACTTCTAAAACTGTGAGCCAAAACAAGCTATGTTCATTATAAGCTGATTTTCTCAGGCATTTAGGATAAGGACCCAAAACTAACTCATGGAAAAGCTTTTGACTCCTTTTCTATTTTGCTGTAGTACCACATTGGGTCATCTATAGCAGTAGAAGTCAGCAAGTCACAAATTTATCCCATGTCTCTCTCCAGTTACAAGGTGATAATGTCAGTGCTCCTCTTCAATGCAGAAATCCTCACAATGACATTTAAGGACTAATGGTTCCTAATTTGAACCGTTTGTATCTCATTGGAATTGTTTTTAGGTAACTCTTATGTTCATGTTAAGGACACCGTTTTCTTTCCTTTTCAGGGGTGGTGGGCATTAGAGACAGGGTCTCACTATGTAGCCTCAGCTGTCTGTGAACTCTCTATGCAGACCATTCTAGACTGGCCTCAGTCTCACAGTGATCCTCCTGCCCCTGCCTCCTGAATGCTACAAATATAGGCTAGCACTACCACGCTTGGCCCAGTACACTCTCTGCTTAAAGGTCAACAAGTAGTTGACCCAAGATCCAGTGGCTGCTTCAACCTAGTACTACTCTACTCCTTAATTACATCTGATGGGCGTCAACCTTTTGTGCATTTGGAAACCCACTTCTCTGGGTCAATTCCCTTCTCGAATGACTAATTCTTCTTTGCCCACTTTGCTGACTACTGTCCTTTCTGTAGCATAAAAAACTGGAGCACTTGGGGCCTCAGTTCTCTGATCGTTTCTGCTTGCTGTCATTCAATACCACTGATTTAAGTGGCATTAATAACCTAGCATTCTGTTTGTTGGTCTGTCTCTGATGTTTTTATTTCTAAATCTGTCACTGATGCTTCTCTTCAATACCAGCCTTGTGAGCTCAGCAGTTTTCTCAACACATGAAAATTTATATGATTAAAAGCACACAGTTTCTCCCCAAAGTTTACTTTTTTTGTCTTTCCCATCTTACAAATGTTTAAGCCAAAGTCTTCATCATCTTTGATTTCTATCATTTATATTGTAATATTATCATCTCCTTGATTTATCTTTATTTCTTTAATTTTATTTTAAAATTTTTTATTTTTGAGAATTTCTTGCAAGAGTATGATCTGGGCATTATTTCTATGCCGCTCAGTCTCCACCAACTCTTCCCATGTCTCTCTACTCCCTCTCAGTTTCTTGTCTCTCTCATTATTATTATTAATTATTACTATATAATGCACTGAATCCATTTAGTAGTGCTCGTGTATACCTGTGTTTAGGGGTGTCCATTTGAGATTAGATAACCTCTCAGGGAGCTAAACCCTGGAGAAAACCGATTCTCCCTCCCACAACCTACATTGATTGCCTGTAGCTCTTCTTCTTGAGGCAAGATCCCCCATCAACTTTGACATGTCAACTGGCTTTATCACTAAGCAGATTTCATTAGTCTATCATACTCTGGAGATTTCCTGAGTGCAGCTTTCCTGTCATGTCCAGAATGAATTAACTAACAGCAGATATCTTCTCCCTCTGGCTCTTACATTCTTTCTGTCCCTGCTTTTTGTGGTGTTCCCGAGGTTGCATTGTACATGTATCACTTAAGGCTGAGTACCTCATAGTCACTTATTCTCTGCATTGGACAAGTTGCAAAAAGAAGCTCCCTTGATGAACTGTGAGAGGTACATTTGTCCATAAATATGAAGAAACATATTTAGAATACAGTAAGAAATTATGTTGGTCTAGGAAGTGACAGAAGTAGATTTTTCTCTATGTTCTATGACCTCTCCAGTCTTGTGCATGACTATGTTTATAGTACTATATATAAAAAAACCAAAGGGAAACATTATTTAATAAGTCTACTGGAAAATATATATGTGAGTATAATATAATATGTAATAATACAGCATATAAATTCAAGTGCCTGTGTGTAGCTGATTGCTATAGAATAAAACAACAGTGCCAAGATTAGGAAACCACCCTTTGACTTCTTGGTAAGACTAGTCCAAGAGACTCATATAATAATATAGGCTATTGCTATGGCCCTTGATTGCCTCTAAGAACTTGAAGGATAGACCCTATGGATGAAGCCAGGACATACTTCAGACACAGGACTGAGAGTTATTTAGCTGGAACTGACCTGGAAACCTCCTCCTGTAAATCTAGCTCTCATAGCATCAAAAGATTCTGTACAAGCTGCCAAAGGAGAAAATCAAGCAAAGTCCTACCCAGCTATAGTCTATGAACCACAAAAATGACTGGGCCAGCAAGCTGTCTTCATTGGTACAGTAGTAGCACTTTTATTTTGGGGGTAATCAACAGCTGTCTAATTGGACTAAAGGCCTACTCAATGGGAGGGAAACCATGCATAGTACTGTATACATAGCCAAGTACACATGGATTTATCTTAATTTTTAACACACCCAAATGCTAGTGGCTATACCTTTAAAGTAAACCTCAATGACTTTTACCACCTCTGTTTCTATGACCTTATTCCAATGCCTCATGTTAGGTCTAGACTACAGGAATACCCTCCTATTTAATCCTTAACTTGTGTTCCTGTTCTTTGAAGAATATCCTTCAAATAAAAGTCAAATTAGTCAACTTCCTTTCAAACAGCTTCTCATTACATAAGCACCAAAAATTAAGTATTTACCAGCAGTTTTCCTGACCTTAGATGGTCTTGCCCTGTTTATACTCTATTTCCAGTTTACTCTACTCACTATGTGTCTTTTTGACAATTCCTCATCACACTAGTATGGGTTCTGCTGTTCCCCACCTTAGCTCCATTTCTAGTGCTGTTCTCATTATTTATAGGTACTCCCCCATCCCCTTATAATCACACACTAACACTTTGTACTTCTGAGTCCAGATCAGACATTGCTCATTGACCTTTCACTTCCACGATCTACCTGTTAACTATCTTGCTTATCTCCTACATCATATTTGTCTCTAGTATATTTTATTCATTCATTTACTACTACTGTAACACAATGCATAAAGCTAGGTTAGTCTATAAATGCAAGAGGTTTATATAGATTACAGTTCTGAAGTTTCAAGGACATGACCCTTTCATTAGCTTGGCCCTAATGAGGACCACAGATAGCATCACCATGTACCAAAGAGAAAGATGACATTATGATATAGGAAGCCAAAGAGATCCTGCGGTCCCATGAGAATTACATTAATCCCCTCTAAAGTCACACTCCCAGTGAACAACCGCCCACTATACCCACTTTTAAAGTTCCCTCCTGAAAAGCAAGCTTCCAAAGAAAAAATAAGTACTCAGGGGACTCATGCTCAAACTACATGTAAACTATGTAAATGGGAATACACGTTATTCCACTATTATTTCACTACCCCAACAGAATGCAACTCTGTAGGGACATGTCTCTCATACTTCCATTTACTTCATGATATCACAGATATATATGAAAGAATTGCCATGCAGAAAATGCCTATTAATATATGAACAAAGAAATGAACTAATCCCATATCTGTTCAATACAGTGCCTGACACAAATAATAAGCACATATAATATAATGATAATAACCTACAAAAATCAGAGATAAATTATTTTAAAGACTATGTTAAAAGGATAATATTTTAGCATTATAAACAGCAATGCTATAGAAAAAGCCCATATTAACACGTTTTACACAGATATATCTGTATTTCTATAATAGATTGGTCTTATCACCTTGTAGTACTGTCAATATTTGGATTTTGAAAAAATATCATGCCATCTTTGCTCAAAATCTTTAAACATACGTGTAACACACAGACATAAGAGGAGAGTGTCCTACAAAACTCAGCAGTGTTGGAGGCCGTGGAAAAGAGATTCAGCCTCTTGTTCCTTCTTTGTCTTGAAGAAAGGAGATAAGGAGACTGCTCTTCCATGCTTCTTTAAGTTTCAATTTGTGTAACATCCTGTCTCTTGCAAGTTTTGAATAGGATATTAAATTAAGCACTGCACGAGCAGTGTGACTGATTCTCTGTTCTCATTCCTCCAGATCTTTACTTCCGCCCTGGGTAACAACATTTACGTGACTGACTTTGATCTCTTTTCCTTGGTTCAGAGGGCAAATGGATGTTTGCAACAAAAATTTAAGTGTTCAGTTCCAAGTGATGAGATTTATACTCAACCCACATAAGCTTACTGTTATTGGGCTTGCAAAAAAGTGTGTTTGAATGTCGAATGCCTTCTTTTTTTGAAATTATAAGGTTTCTGCAATTTTATGGCATTTATTTTGTTTGTTTCACTTCAGTACAATCCATTAAACAGGGGGTGAGTGTAGAAAATGTTGGAAGGGACATGTTGGCCACTTTAGAAGATAGCAAATGAGCCAGGTGTGGAAAATGGATTCTATCTCTGGGTGACTCCAGTTGAATGATTATAGTTGCTCAGAGGGCTATCTTGATAAGATTGTGAGCTTTGACTAGAATTAAGGGGAAAATGACATGATCCATGAATGATATCTGACAGAAGAGACAAAGGCTGAATCACTGCACAAATATTGACTGTTTTCCATGATAGGATTTGATAGTCATTGCTCTTCGATAGCCACAGTCCACCAAGCAGGATTAATTTACAGGGCTCTGTGTCAGGCTTATACTTATAATACAGAAATAACTTTCAAGTCCTTTAATCAAATAGATTTAGCAGAAAAAAATATTTAAATAGACATTTTCTTCTCCCTGATAATAGAAAAAAAAATAAACAGATTGTACCCTTTGTAAATTCAGAGATGTCTGTAGCTGGAGAAAATGGAAAAGGTGAGTTTTCCATACCATTAGTCCTATAGGGTTAAGCTGCCCCAATAAAGCTCCTTCTATCATTGAACTTTAATAGTATATTAAAGCCAGATTATTCAAAAATAAAGCTTAGAGAAACAGAGACTTGAGAGGGGGGAAGTGCATCTATAAGCCACAGTATGTGTTTAGATTTCCTAAATCCAAATTAAAGATGATTGACCATTTGTGGCCCCTATGAGTTCTTATGTTCAAACCTCTAGCCTAGAGTGTGATTGTTGGGTTTTCTTGAAACATTATTTGTCAGAAAAAGCATGTTTCAGAATGGAGTACGTGGCATGATCTTCTTTTAGCAACCTAAAAAAGGAACCTAAATCTCTGAACACAAAGCCAGGGGAGTCTTGCTTGCATGGCTACTTCATAGGGCACACTAAGAGGGTTGTGAGAGGCATGTATTTTCTTAAATCCTTTCTCATTAGATTTACACATAAGTACTTCCTGCATCTGTCATTTTTTAAAACTGAGGTGACATATAAAACATGTCAGGAACCACTGTGTTCAACTATAGGAAGAGAAATGCAATTTTCACCTACTCTTTGGAGCACTGGAGCCAGTGTATAAAAAGACTCAGAAGACACTGGGGAATTGGGCCATCTACCACTCTAGAATGTTTAAAATTTCCATTTATCCATGTTAGGGTTCAAGCATATGCATGCCACAGTGTGTATGTGGAAGTCAGAGTACAACTTGTGGGAGTTGGTTCGCTCCTTCAACCACGTGTATATTGGCCATCAAAATCAGGTCATCAGGTTTGGTGGCAAATGTCTTTATCTACTGCTTCATCTTGCCAAACCTAAATTTGTTAGTTTTAAATAAATGTGATTTTTGCAGGGCAAAAGTAATTTTAATTGTTGAAATAGATAAAATACAAGTCCATTTTGCACTGATGCTGAGTAAAAATAGGGTCACTCTGACCATCATTATTATCTTTCTCTTAGTTTAAGGCCAATTCTCAAGAACAGAATCATTCTAGATCTTTAAAACATTTTTTAATCTTTGACATATTTCTAATTTCTTGTCATTTTAATGCATTTTTACTTATATCACTTCACTACTCCTATAAATATGGTGCCCTCAATGGTTCTTTCTGTGTAAATTTCAAACCACATGATTATGTCCAATTCTGCCTAGAAGCATTGATTCTTCCCAAGTAGTTTACTCCATCAACTTACTATCAATGTTGGAGGTAAAGGAGAAGAAAAATCAGTTCACAGAATTCCTTTTAAAAGACCAGCGTGGTGAAGTATGCCTGCAATCCCCAAACTCAGGCGCAGAGACAGGAGGATCACTTTAAGTTTGAGGTTAGACATATCTACACAGGAAGCCCCAAGCCAACCAGTGCTACAAAATAAGATCCCTTTTCAATAAACTTAGGAAAAAAACAAAGTAAGTGACAATTAGAGAGATTACAGCCATTAGTAAAACATAAATATAATCCCAAGTATCAATTAAACAAGGGCAAAATGAAGTTATTGGATTTAAAATTTGCATGAACTTAAGTAATTCTATTTTAAATTTTCATGATTTCTTAAGCCTTACATGTGATAAAGTCATTTCCTAAAATCTGTATCTAGAAGAGAAATTCATATATCTATCATATATTTATTATGGATTATCATAACAGGAATTTTCTAAACAACTCACAATTTCTTGACTGTCACTTTAAATTTCTTTTGACTTTTTTTTTATTATCTAAATAAATCAGATTAAGAGAAATTAAAAACCTCCCTTGAAGAAATGTCTCCAGTTTCTCCTTTTTGTGATCTTTGCAACTCAGTCTTTAACTAATGAACATGAAAATCGGTGAAGGGCATGTAATCAGTCTTTAGCTGCTTGCCAACCTCATGTGCCTTTCTCTTTCTGAGTATTTTAGGTGTCTAGCAGCAATATATAATGCATGAGTTTTAAACTTTTGAAAAGTTTAAAACATTTATCTAAGAAAGCATCCAAATTATTAGCAAATATTCTTTACTTTGGAGCAAATATTCTTTTCTTTGGAGCAAATATTTGCAATGGGTGTATTAGGATTTATGAGCACACTGGAGGATCACACAGAGCTGCCTATATTCATGGCCATCCTGAACTACAAGGGCTAAAAGTCTGAAAGCTCCCTCACAGCAGGGTTGTGTGCTGGCAGAGCACTATATCTGGACTTTATTGTTTAATATGCCTGCACATTATAATCAGCAAAAAGAAATACCCCATCTTTCCATTACCATTCCTTGTCAAATTACTACAGCAGGGTGGACCTTCTTTGTTAGTTCTAGTTTGCTTTCCTTGATGGTGGCCATCATCAGGTCATGTGGGAATAACTTTTCTGGGAATGATTATAACAAGGCTCTACAAACTGAACATTTGCATAAGTTTGATAATTGTATGTTTTGAGAACACTTACAGTTATGTTTACATACTGTGTATTAAGCTTGTTCAGAATTAACTGACCTGTAAGAAAATCAATGTACTTGGTCCTACAGTGTTTTTGAATCCCAGTGTAACCAACTCTTACAAGCTAAACCAAATGCATAACTTTAATCTTATACCATATTCCCTGTTTTCCTTTGTGGCTCAATTATACCCCTGACATGGAGTAATGTACGTGTGCAAGATGTGGTAATTAAGACCACCAGACAGCAGCAATAATGTTGAAAACAAGAATGATAGTAAAAACATCTCTCACAAATGTTGAAAGTAACAAGTGATCGTGATGACATCTCTATGTGGCCATGTATACTGTCCTGTGGCATACCATGCTTAATATGTAGGTCAATAACTATCAGAGGAACCCTTTGTTAGTGAGATGAAGAGACATGGTTCTGAGAGAACAGTTCTGAGAAACCATAACATCTCAGAACAGATCTGACCCAGTCTCGGTTAAACAACTCCAAGAGTTAAGGATTTTCTTTAATGTGGCCCTGCCACAGTGTCAATCAGGATATCAGTAAGAAACTGATTCAGTCATCCCTTGGTCCTCTTCACAGAGATGATATAAAGAATTATGGCTACAGTGTTCTCATCACAGTTGATCACATTATGTTCATCTTTCATTATAACTGAATTTTATGAGTGACGTCTTTAGTTGTGTGTCCTTGTATTTCCATGCCATTATGGGACAGCTCCCAATTGTCCTCCTTCAGTCATTTGAAGCTCCGTCTTCTCCAAGAAGCCATCTCAACCATTACCATTCCTGTATACTTTTTCTGTGTTGCCTTGTAACACACTTTACCTGTTGTTATCAGAATATTTATCTCATTCATTTGTGGTCTTTTTTGCACTTACTTATCCTTATTCTTCAATGAAATTCCAATATCTACAAGGAAGTCCTAAACTTCATAGTCTAATATGGTTGATACTAATAAAAGTTGATACTGATTAAGACTTTTGAATGAGAATAGATAAAGTGAAAACAGAAATCAAATTATTTAAAACATCTATACATAATCTTTTAAAAATATTTTATTTATTGTTTTTATTTTATGTGTATGAGTGTATTGCCTGTATGTATGTGAGGGCACCTGTGTCTAGAAGAGAGCTTCGGATTCCCCTGGAACTGGAGTTAAGGATGGTTCGTAGCCACCATGTGAATGCTGGGAATTGAGCCTGAGTCCTCTGCAAGAGCAGTGAGTACTCTTAACTGCTGAGCCATCTCTCCAGCCCCAACTTCTATAAATATAATATTAGCATACAAAATTAACAAAATGAATAATACTTCTAATCACAAATTTGGATGATTTATTTTCTTGACTATAGAAACTATGTAAAAGACAATAAATCAGTATTTGAAACTATTGCAGTTAAAGCTTTGTATTCACTCATCCATCTAACCATTCATTCATGTATCTAATTAATTTATTGAAAAATCTATGCTCAATGCATATGATGCACCAGGCTTGTAGTATGAATTTTAAATAATCCACAAAGGCCAACGTACTAAGTGTTTAGACTTCAAAAGCCTACATGCTGAAGGCTTGCTTGCCAAAGTGTGAGGTCACTAGAGGTGGTAGGACTCCAGTGGAAGTAAGTTAGGTTGTGGGGAAGCATGTGTTCTTAGGAGGGATGGTAGAATCACAGCCCCCTTTTCTCTGTTTCTCTTTATTCCTGGAGGCTATTAGGTGAGCAACTCCTCTGCTCCCTATTTCACCATTATGTATTGGGACTCAGTGGATACAAGGCAGAAGAGCAAAGGAAAAGTGCACTGAAACCTCTGCATTCATGAGCTACATAAAAGTATACCTCTTACATGTTGTTTTTATTAGGTATTTTGTTACAGAGAAAGCTGTTAAGACACATTTATTCTGCTAAGTACTCCGACAAGAGTGAACCACACAGGATCAAATCCCTGCTTTTAATGGCCTTATATTAGAGAGGGCAAAAGGATTATAAAACCTAAAAATATATTAAACTGAGTAATTTTAATTAAAAAAAATATTTTAATGATTGTGTGTGTTTTGTGTTGTATGTGTAAGGTATATGCCTTGTGTGTGGTATATTAGTGTGTTTGTGTGAACATGTGCCTGCAGTTGCAAGTGTATATGTGTATGGAATCCAAAACTCATCATTATCCTTGATTGCCTTCCACCTTTATTTCCTGAGACAGGGCCTCCCATTCAACCTGCTCCTCATGGGTTTGGCCAGTCTGACTGGACAAAGAGCTGCGAAATCCTTCCATCTTTGTCCCATCCCCACCCCAGCACTGACTGAGCCATGCCTCCACACTTGTTTATTTTTATGAGACAGGGTCTCATGTTGCCTACGCTGGCCTACAACTTTCTATGTACTGGAATATGACCTTGAAACACCTGATTGTCCTGTTTCCACCTCACAGATGCTGTGATTATAGGCATGTGCACAATGCTAGGTGAAAAAACACAATGCTAGGTGAAAATAAGATAATTTAGATGTAACGATTAATCCAAAAACATAAAGTTAAGTGCACATATATATTACATATTACACACATATATTTATACACTCACACATATTTACAGGGAGCTGAGCTAAGTATGATGGCTTACACCGCTAATCCCAACACTGAGGAAGCTGAAGCAGGAAGATCACTATGAGCTCAGGGCCAGCTAGGCTACACGGTGAGTTTCAGAGTGAAGCTATGTCTGAAGAAAGCAAAACTAATAGAGCAACAAAAAAGGTATGTCCCCCTCCAGCATTTTGGCTAAGATCAAATGTCAAAATTACTCTATCCATAAAATGAGAGTAAGAAACAAATGCCCAGTTGGTATTTTACATGTTTCAAGAATAGTGATATTAAATAAGATGTACTTTTTATTACAGTATAAGAAAAAATATTTGTTTTTGTATTATGATAAAGAAATGTTAAAATCAGTTTTGGAGACTGCTTTGGAGACTGACTCAGCCTCTGAGGGGTGAGCTTCCCAAACTGCACTGTGTTTATTCCCCTTCTTTGGGATCATCTGCAGTCCCTTTCACTGCCCCAGGGCCAGGCTCCCCTGCTGACTAGTAGGGACCACCATATCCATCCCCCATACCCTCTCCTTGGATGTTGGCACTATCTATCTGAGGCTAGTGGAGTGCTCCTGACTAGCTAGGGCATCTTCATTCCTCCTGGAGAGGCTCCTCAGTAGCCTGACTGGAACCATCTTGTCCTTACAATATAAAATCAAAAGAGAGAACCTGAAACCTAGACCAACCAGCATATGTCATTGGTGCAGTAGTGGCACTTTTATCTTGGGGGCAATCAACAACTGCCTAATTGGACTAAGAGCCCCCCCAATGGGAGGAAACGAAAGTGTGGTAATGTAAACATAACCTAATACACATGGCTGGAATGATCATATATCTTAAAGAAAACCCCAAGACCGTTCACAGTGCTAGACTAATATGATTTCTTACAATGTGAAAAATATGTATCCTTGTATTTACAGACAAATATCCAGTCACCACTCATCACAGAAGCTCATTTTGTACCAGTCAGAGACTATTACCAAGTATCACAACTGGTCACACAGGGACATTGTCTATGAATTGCCCAGGCCTAGGTGACACATCTACAATGCAACCTCTACACCTAAGGCTCATGAAACACAGAACAGGGGTAAAGAAGACGACACTAATGAACCTTTCAGTTCTCAGTAATGAAGCTCCTCATGCAGCTGAGGGCCAGGAACATAAAAAGTCACAAATGGTCAGAGTAGAGATTAGTAGTATGCTGAATGATGGTCCTTGGAGGACTCCTTTATTAAACTTCACCCACCCAAGGCTCAGGGACCATTTCAGAAGAAGGGGCTGAAAGACTGTAAGATCTAGGAAGGAAGTGAATGACCATATGGAAAAAGTCCTACAAGCTCCTGGGAACCTACTCATATGAGTCTATGGCAATGGTGTCAGCATACACAAGTTCCATACAAACTCAGGCAGACAACAGCCCAGCATAGAACTGGGAAAATGAACAGCAGACACCAATCTTATCTGAAGTAATGTTGACAACCGATTGCTACTAGATGAAGAAGAGCTGATCTTCCTAAAACAAGGGATTCTAGAAAGGCTGGATAGACTTGCTCAAATAAGTAAATAATGTATGTACTTTCTCATTTGTGAATCTTAGCATCAAATCTTTATATGTAACTATATATCCTGATGTAATATCAGGATCCAGGGAAATGGAAAGGAATCAGGGAGAAAAAGAAGGAGCCTAAGAGAGAAACAGTAGGAGACAAGTGTTACCAAGGAAGAAATGGGTAAAATTGTTTTTTTTTTTTAAATGGGCTGGGAAGAGTAAGGGTTACACAAGGAACCATGGGGGTAAAGGAGAATAAGGCACTCAAGAGAAGGCAGACCATAGGAGACAGGTATTATCAAGGGTGAAATGAGGAAAACGGGGATACTTTAACTGGGGAGGGAGGAGAGAAGGTTAGTCAGGGAGAGAGAGAGAAGAGATAACCCTCAGCTGGTGTGAAACACCAGGGGGAAATATGTTATTTTAAAATGCTATTGAAAAAAATACACACACAGTATCTCACCATGTGTCCATGCATATAACTGAATGCTGTATAACAGAAAATAGTTGCAGACAGGCGAAACCTCCTTTCAAGTTGTTGGAAAGGATAGTCTGAGAGACTTCCAATATCACACAGGTTGTTGCCACAGCCTTTAATTACCTCTCAGAAATTGAAGGTAAGACTCTATTGCTGAAAACAGGACATACTTTGTTCAGAGGACTTGGAGCAAAGGAGCTGGAACTGCCTGGAGGCTCCCTTGGTTAATTCTTGTCCTCAAAGTTTTGGAGAACATCATGCAAGTTAGTAATGGACAACATCAATTGATGGTCCAACCCCAGCTTTAATGCATGATAACTACGTAATGAGTAGCACAAAAAACTACATTGGGGCAATAGTGGCACTTTTATCTTTGGCATAATCAGTAGCTACCTAATTGGACTTATAGCCCACTCACTGGGCTGTAAGTGTGGCACTGTAAACATAGTCAAATATACGGGCTAGAAGGGTCATAGATCTTAGAGAAAACCCTAAGGCTGTCACATCCCTATGCAAATGTAATTTCTTACTATATGTTAAATATGGATCCTTATATTTACAGGCAAGTATACTACTCACCACTCATCAAATAAGCTTCTTTGGCAACAGATGAAGACTATTAGAGTTCTACACCTGGTCACACACAGAGAATAATTGTCTGTGAGATGCCCAACCCTAAGTGACACATCTACAAAGGAACTTCTACATCTAGAGTTCATGGAACATAGTGGAACAAGGAGTAGAGAGAATAGTAATGTAGCTCTGAACTCTCATCAGTGAAGCTCTCTCATGCAGCAGAGGGCCAGGGACAGAAAAGATCACAAATGGCCAAAATGGAGAGAATAAGAGTTTACAGAGTGTGGGTCCTTGAACAGGACTCCTATATTAAGATCCACCCACCCAGGCCTCAGGGACCTTTGGAAGAGGGTGCAGAACTATTCTAAGAACCAGGGAAGGAAGTGCATGACAATGAAAACAGAGTCTTACAGGCTCCTTGGACCTTGCTCAAATGAACCTAGAGCAATGGTGTCATCACACACAAGACTTATGCCAACTCAAGAAGACAAAATCCCTTCATAGAACTATGGAAATGGGCACCACGCCTCAATCTTAGCCAAAGAATTATTGGCAGCTGATTACTGCTGGGTGAGGGAGAGATGATCTTCTTTAAGAGAGTGACTGTAGATAGGCTGAATAGACCCCAGTGTATCAAATTGCATTCAGGGATGTATGGGTGCACTAATTTGACTCGATACACCTTAACATAAAGGACAGAATTCATGAAATCCAGTGGTGGAGTGCTATGGGAATCTGTGGATGGGATATAAAGACGATTAAGATGTTTTGTTTGAAATACACAAAATTCAATAAAAAAATTTAAAAATCACATTACTGTGAATTGAATAGTTTAGCACAATACCACAATTCAGCACCAAACATGTCTAATTTTAAGACTAGTTGCTAAGGAGAATGAACATGTAAAGAGGAACAGAAGTTCAGTCCTCTCCCAGGCCTTAGCCCAGATTTTGTCAGCTTGTGCTGCTTTGCTTTCTAAACACTTGCAGCAGGTATATTCTTAAACACTGGAAATGATAAATGGGATAGAGCCTGTTTAAGGTCTTTGTAAAGTTTAATGAAAGATTTATCTCTTGAGGCTAATGTTCTTCTTTCTTTGGACGAGAGTTTGATAACCTCTCATTCTGCCTTTGATAAATGATACCTCACAGTCATAACTAAAATGACAAATTGGAAATTTTTTTGCATAGCTAAGCAAGATCTAGTTATCACTGAGTGGTTGAATACTTACTATCTCCCATCCTAAGTTTGGCATCTGAAATATTTTTAATTATTAAGCTGAGAAAAACTATGATTCAGTAATTTAACTGCTATTACTAGGAGACCCTCAAATGCTCTCTGTGTCAATTATGACCCTGGGAAAGGAGATTAAGGTTTAAAATTCACAGTTACTTTATGGCACTCAAATTTACAATCACAAGTGATGCTTCCACCAATTTGCTAGTGCTATTGTTAAAGTCATTTATATTAATTTCAAATTTAACAGTTTGAATGGGTTTATATTCTTATAGCCCACATAGGAAAAATGAAAGGGCAATATTTTGGCTCTATAAAAATAAAATAAAATAAAATCTCTTCAGAGCTCTTACTTCACTCAAAGTATTCTGAATGTTTTCCCAACACACTGAGCATTTGCCCACATATTAAGAATTTAAATTATGAGCCGGATGTGGTGGTACATACCTTTAGTCCTAGCACTCGGGAGGCAGAGGCAGGTGGATCTCTGTGAGTTTGAGGCCAGCCTGGTCTCCATAGTGAATCCAGGCCAGCTGTGGCTACAAGGAGTCCTTGTCTCAAAAAGACCATCAACCCCCAAAAAACAGAATTTATATTTGGATCTGAAGAGATGGCTCAGTGATTAAGAGCACTAGCTGCTTTTATGAGGGCCCAGGTTAGGTTCCCAGCACCCACGTAACTGCTAACAACCATCCATAAGCTCAGTTCTAGGGGATCCGACACCCTCTTCTGACTGCCACGACATTGCAGGACAGAGGTGTACTTACATACATAACAGGAAATATACTCATATACATAAGTAAAAATGATAAATTGAATAAAAACCTTTAAATTTTATTTTTTAAATGAGACATATTTAGAAATATTTGAGACATATGGTGGGAAAAGAGACACAATTCTCAATAGGATTACAGATATTAAAATACATAAGTACTCAAAATACATAATTGGGGCTGGGGAGATGGCTCAGTGTATAAAGCACTTATTGCACAGTATGATGACCTGAGTTCAAATCCCCAGCCCCCACATGAAAAGCCTGAGAGTGTGATTCCCCATAATCCCAGCATGCCTGAGTGGAGAACGGGGATGCTTCTACAAGCTGGCCAGCTAGACTACTGGGCAAACTCCAGGTTGAGTGAGCAACCCTGACTAAGGAAATACATGGAGAGAGATCAAGGAAGGTGCCTGAGGTTAACCTCTGGCCTTCTACACACATAGAAATGGACACACAAGCACATGCACCAGCACATATGTACACCTACAGCACATATGTACACATCTGTGAACACAGGCACATACACCTCATACTAATAGACAGTACACACAATACATTCATTCACATAAACATATTTTGTTTTATGCCATGGGATGGGAAGAAGCTGTGATCTTGGCATGGAGTGCATCCTCTGTGGTTTATGGTAACCGAAAGTAACATCAGGTGAGTTATCCTTTCCTACTAGAAATTTTCTTAAAAATGGACTTGGAGCAATGGCTCAGTGGTTAAGAGCACTTGGCACTCTACTGCAGGATCAGAGTTCAGTTCCTAGCACCCATGTCTGGTGGCTCACAACTGCCTTTAACTCCAGTCCCAGGGAATCCAGTGCTGTCTTCTGACTTCCATAGGTACCTGCACTCATGTACACACACACACACACACACACACACACACACACACACACACACAAAATAAATAAATTGCAAATAAAACACATATTTAAATAATAAAATAAAAATAACCCATGAATAATAGCTATTGTTATTTTTAACCATCAGAGAAGTCTTTATTGCTGATGAAATCTTTGAGCTAAAAATCAAATAATCTACAAGCCTGAAAGGTAGATAGCAAATCTCTCTCTCCCCCACTGCATCCTAGCCCAGCTCAATAGCTCAAAGCCAAGCCCCTCCACTTGCAATACCCATTTTCATTACTGTTTCATGAGAACATCCAATTGTAACAACATTATACACAATAATCCTCTTGTATACATAAGATAGTAACTCATCAGTATAAACATTTATGTTTATCCAACGGAGCATAGTATAATTTTCATCAGTTATATTAAGGAATTGGTATCTACTTACTACATAGATATACAACTGAATATGCATGAATGTATTTGTGTAACTATACATAAACTATACGCATAAAACATAATATGTCTGTGTAAATGGGATTTTTCATACACACTCAACTTCATCTTCTATGTATTTGCCTTTATTACTTCATTTTCTTAAGGCTCTCATGTGCATAGGCTCCCAGTGCTCATTGCCCATTTCCTCACCTGTCTGCACATGGCCTATGCTTCACTTTCTGTTGTTGGATGCTGGTGTCATAACTCATTAGCCCTCATATTTTGTTTCTCAATGCCAGCTATTTTTCAGGTAAGCACATAGACTTCGAGTTGGATGTTGTACTTGTCCTTGAGCTGTGAATGAAGTACATATATTTATTTATTTATTTGTTTATTTATTTATTGCTTTCTGTGTTGATACTCTTCCCCTGGAAGCAGAGGTCTTAGGGCAGGGTGAGAGCAGCCTCCTTTCTGTGTCCCTCCAATGTTCCAGGCTTCTTAAGGGAAAGGACTCCGATGACACAAACTTGGAGAAACACTCACCTCCCCAACAGGATTATGTTCCTCTGAAATGATCCTGAAATTCTGCCCATTTTGTCAATGCTGTTCATTCACTTTCAGCTGAATCCCACCTTCTATTGCTTAAAGCCTGACCATTTCTTCACACAAATCTGAGCAGCTTTACTGAAGGTAAGCTTCCCCTTTTCTTCTTTGAGCTAGCAGAGATAGCTAGTCTAAGATGCTATCCAATTATCCTTTAGGAAGCATATAGTCTCTTGTTTTTATTATTATTAGGAAATCTTTCTTATTTATTATTATTATTATTATTATTATTGAATTTTTGTGTATTTCATACAGAACAGCTCAAACAATCTTAATCATCTTTATACCCCTGTCCCGACTGGCACACTCCCATAGACCCCCCCCCTTAGGAAGCATTTAAAAAAATATTCTAAAAGAAAAATATTCATTAGTAACGTAACTGCTAAGCCCTTTCCTAGCCTGTTAAATCCAGACAACTTTGCAATTAGCAAAAGCTCTTTCTTTTCATGGGAAAGAAACGGTGTTACTGTTAAGGACAGAGAAAGATAAGGGAAACCCCTCTCCCCTACGGCTGTTAAAATAGCACAGCTGAGACCCGATGATCGAAGTGGACTATTCATTTCTTTTGATTATCTAGAAGAAATACACAGGCCAGCTGGCTCAAGTAATGATCAAAGAGAAAACTTGAAAAAGAATTCTATTTTTTTCCCCTGACAAACTGTGGCTACTTGGTATTGGTTCTGGAGTAGCAAGTGAAATAGCCTCATAACCATCCATTATTCGTTGTAATAATGAGGACAAAGGGATATAAGAAACCATTGTTTTCTTGGTTACACTGCAGTTGGGCTTTTCTGCAGGCCACAATGATGAATCTACAGTGAAGATTGCAGTCTGGTTAGTGTCTTCCTGTGCGTGGTGGGAGATGGTTGGTCCTTAAGTGAGTTGGACTGAAAGATTTAAGCACTGAAGGATTCTCGGTGATTATGCCAGATGACTATGAGTATTACATATGAAGGACTGAGCAAATAATTCATGCTCACACACAGTGCAAGTGGGTGAAATAATAATAGTAAGGAATGATGTTTCCAGGGAATCCAGCCTGGGCAGTATGCCTGGATTCTCTTTAGCCTGGCATTTTAATAAGGTTAATGTTTTCAAAGGGAAGATAAGCAAATTCTAATTTAAAAGACTCCTTTCTCTATTTCAGAAATAAGTAGACATGTTGAAATGCTGAGTGGAGAACAAAAGAGTAAAGAAAATAAGGTAAGAAATTATATATTAGTAAGAATTCTGAATCCATATTTATCTTTCAAAAATATTTATTAATTTTACTCATTGTACAATTAACTATTAAAGTAAGTATCCACTGTGTTCTGCCCTAAAGAACCAGAGCTTGCAGGTTCTCTCTCTCTCTCCCCCTCTCTCTCTCAACAAATATTATCTCTTACCAGTCTGGGGAACACAAAATAGAATAATGGTACATGGATCAAGATTAAGACAACTAAAGACCAAATGTCAAATCCAGTCGGCCACCTTTTTCTTATGCACAGCAAGCCTGAGTATCTTAATCAGATTGTACCATCATAATAAAATCTCATAAACTGGATGGGTACAAAATGCATCATTTTCTTGCAATCCTGCAGGTTAGCAGTCCAAGATAAAAGTGCTACTGGTCAAGGATCTCTTTCTACCTTGGAGGGAGACATCTCTGGTGTGCTATTATCTTCTCATTTAAATTTAATTCCTCAAAGATCTCTCTCTAAATACAATTGCACTGGAAACTGGTACTTCAACATAAAGATTTTGTAGGATAAGAATACTCAGTGTACAAGAGAACATGTTTTTATTAGATTTTTGCATGATTGGAAAGAAAAAATGAAAGTAATATTTGTGAATGGAGATTATATGTAAGTTTAATTTCAGTTTGCACTTGATCAAAATTTAACTTGGAATATAACTGCACCTGCCGTTTGTAAATTGCCTTGGGTTCAATGAAGCAGAAAGAACACCAAGGAACAATCACCAGTTTCCTTATAGGAGAGTTCCAAGTTCATGCATCTATAAAACCTAGGTACATGAGTGGGGAAACCATGTAAGGAGTTGGAGGGGAATCATGCGTTGTATGGTATGTGATCCACTCTTATAATCTCTGAGCATGGTGGTTGCTCCTTTACCCCAGCAAAGCTGTAGCAAATGTTGGCTCAAATGGCCTGAGAAATAAACCTCAAAGATATATTTTTATGTGATTGCTGTTTGCAACTAAAGGAAAAATTATTTCAATTGCTATTCATCAAAGAGTGAGAAAAAAAAACAAGCACACCTATGTCCCACTTACAAGTCACTGGTAAAAATTATGCAAGTTTTAATATGATATAAAATAGAACCATATTTATATTTTTTCTTTGCAATTTTCTCAGGTTTACATGGCTTTGTCCCAGTGATCAGATTAAAACATCTTTTCTCTTTATTAATAATTTTTTCCTGGGCAACCATCTTTACATTAGATAATTGTATATAAATATAGTTATACTTATCTGAGTATAGGTATAGACAGAATTTTTAACATCTTCTTGAAAGTTGTTATCTGCTTCATTTACTTTCTTATTCCTTAGGTCTCAAAGAATAATTGAATTATTTTTCTTTCCAGAAGATGTTAAGTTCTCTGAGAATAGCTATACTTAGTTCCCAGTGCCTAGACAGTGCATGATGCATGAGATAATTATCAATCTCAGTTGAGAAAAAAATATCTTGGATGAATAATAGCTAATGCTCTGTTCTACTTATCAGATTTTCCAATATGAATGAATCAGCCAAAAGTGTCTGATTGGTAAGTCCAAATGATGACCATTATAGTTAATAATTTTGATCTGGATGTATGTTTTCTAAATTACTATATGGAGATAAAATATTCTGATGTCACTTCTGTTTTCAAGCTGAATAGAGAATATACTCGCACACCTACTGGGTATATTTTTCCCTAGTGTCTAGGCTTGGAGAATATCTACATACTGTAGATACATAAATGTCAAGCACTCACTGTGAATCAGCGTGGTTCATGGGAACATTAGTAAGAGATATGCTTTTGTACTTCCACTTTTTATTGTAATTCACTGTACAACACCACACAGAATAGCTCTTCAAATTGCCAGGGAAAAAGTTCTATTTTTCCCTGGAAACAGAAGTTGGAAATGATACATTTGTAATCATCTGTGTACATAAAGGTACATACTCAGTATAGTCATAAAATATGATTATACTCTTGCTTATAAAGCTTTCAAAGCCTACAGAAATTATATATATATATATATATATATGCACACACATATATGTGTTGATAGAATACAAGGAAGCAATGTGATCTATGGCCAGTGAAAGATGTCCTTGCCATTCACCAGATTTTCTTTCTTTTCCCACAAAGCCTTTCATCCTGGGGAGAATATTTTCATCCTTGAAGAGATTTCTCTCAACAACTTCAACAAATAAATTTGCTAGACTATTCTAACTAACATTTCATCCAAATAGACTATAACCCTCGGTTTTGAAATATAAACTTCAAGTTTGATAAACATCTTTTTTATAATCATGACATATGCACACATATAAATACAAATAAAATTTTATGTATTTTATATAGAGGACTGTATGTAAAAATGAATGTAATTCAAACTTGACATGATTCAAAGTTTCTAGGCACTATTGTGAAGCCAATCATTTTATGCATGAGGCTATTCCTAAAATTCCACTTCTAAAATGTTTTAGAATTAATACTAGAAACAAATATTGAAATATACCCTTAGAAATAATGAAATCAGTGTTGTGAAGGTTTGAATGAGAAATATCCTCCATAGGCTCATGTATTTGATCACTTGGTCCCCAGTTGGTGATGCCATTTGGTGAGGATCAGCCTCACCTTTAGGAGGATCAGCCTTCCTGGAGGAAGCACATCACTTTAGGTAAGCTTTGCGGGTTTATTTCCTTGCCCTGTTTCCTGATTCCTCGCTCTACTACCTGTGTGTGGGATCGAGTGTGATGGCTCAGCTTCCTTTCTTGCAGACATTCCTGTTTCCATGTTTCCCTCTCTATTAATGGATTCTGTCCCTCTAGAACCATAAGTTAGACAGACTCTTTCTTCCATAAGTTGCTTTTGGTCCTGGTATTTTATTATAGCAACAGAAAAGCAACAAATAAGATAACTTAATTTTATGTCTTTAGGAGCTGTTCACTATATCTTGGAATGCTTTACAAATTCTATCATTGATATACAGGGAGAATTCCTGTGAGTATTTGAAGTATTTCTGTAATGTCATTTCTCAGAGCTCAGTGAGATGTTAAAACTGTATTTGCATAAGATCCTTTGTATAAGGATCTCAGAGAACTTTACTTAGCAATGGTTAAATTATGCAACATTTAATTATACCTTTTTCAAGAAAGTACACTACTAAAACCAGTAATCTGGGAATCCGGGCTTACCCAGATAATCAGAACTGGGAGGTCATTTTTTCTGGGGAAAATCATCCTCTACTGTAGCTAGCTCCCACATGGTAGGAAATTGCCAATTTGGGGTTTTACCAAATTCTCCAGTTCATGCATGAAGCTGGTTGCCACTGATAATAGTGTAGCAGCCACATCTCAGAAGATTATCAATATCCCAGTGTCTGATCTAGCAACTATTCACATGGAGTTTTTGAGACCAAGTCCAAGCTCCAAATCAATTGTCTCCCAGTGTTTTACCTAGCAAACTTTATTTTTTGATTTGTCCATATTTTGTTAACTTAGAACTAAACCATTACTAACAGAAATGCTTTATACCCTATTGTTCTCTTTACTATTGTCATAAAACTTTCCTTTATATAAGAATATATTATTTAATTTATAAAGATATTTGTTGGTTTCAATGTTTCTTTCCTCAGTGGAACATCAGCTGAAAAAGAGGATTTTTTGTTTGTTCCTTGCTGTATTCATACAATGTACATGTTCTATACATTGAATATTACAGTATTCTCATGAATAAGTAGATATGTGAGTAAATATGTTAATATCTTGCACATGTGTGAAATGACTAAAACATCAAAAACTTCCTTGACTTTGCAAGAAGCAGATTTCTACAACTTTAGTTTCTTTTATTAAATAAGCCATAAGAGAAAGAAATTTATATTACTTCTTCCTAAAAAATGACACTAGATGTCTGATGATTGTCTTGATTTCATTTCTGTTCATGAGAAGTATGACTTTCAGAGGAAATGAGAAAACTACAAAATGTCACCAACTGTCCATGCTGGAATAAAGGGCCATTGGAGAGATGAGGAAACAGAAAGAACAAAATGGAAAGCAACAGCCTCCAGCCTTCCAATATCCCCTTCTGTGCTAGCAAGCCTAGCATACAACCATCAGGAAAAGTAGAAATATGCTGTTAGCCTTCTAAGCCCAAAATTAGAGGAAGATTTGTTTACATTATGCATTTGGATTGAGAGAAAGAAAATGAGCATGTAGAAGAAAGAAGGAAAGAAAGAAAGAAAGAAAGAAAGAAAGAAAGAAAGGAAGGAAGGAAGGAAGGAAGGAAGGAAGGAAGGAAGAAAGGAAGGACAGATATCACTGTCTCCTGTAATCTGGTCTTGTATTTCTATAATTTATTATAGAATGATTTCCTCAACCACAGCCTCAGAAATACAAACCTGAGCAGATGGTTTCATGCTTAATAATGTTATGATAACAATTCTTTATTTATTTTAAAGAAATATTTTATTTTTATGCATATGTATATATGTATGTGTGTGTCCATGTGTGTCCATGTGTATATGTGTGAAAGTTTGCAGGTGTCTGCGAATTCGAAAAGAGGGTGTCAGAACCTAAAAATGGAGTTTCAGGCAGTTGTGAGTCATGGGTTCTGGATGCATAACCCCAGTCCTCTACAAGAGCGGTATGTGCTGGTAACTACTGAGCCGTCTTTCCAGTCCCAATAGTGATTCTTTATGATGTGCCTCCTGGCTTTTCCTTTTTCCCCACATCCTAATATCCACTCCAGTTCTAAATTAATTACAGCTGTATTCAGTTCTTCTATTTATTAATCAAGAGTTTTCTCAGATTCCTGATTCCGTATATAGTCAATTATGGACTCTATTATTGCATTTCTCTTAATTTTATCCATGGTGTTAATTCTTGCTCATTTGCAGGGAAGTCTGAACAAGTTCACTTTATACATCTACAAATGGGAGCATTAACATATTCCACTGTGATGGTTTGCATGAAAATGGCCCACATAGGCTCCAGGTGTTTGGATATTTTGTCCCCAGTTGGTGGCACTGTTTTGGAAGGTCTTAGAAGATTGTGGCCTTGCTGAAGGAAGCAGGTCACTGGGGCAAGCTTAGGGAGTTTTTAATCCTCACTGGATTTCCAGTCACTCTGCTTCCTGTGTTTTCTTGAAAATATGAGCCTCAGCTGTCTGCTCCTGCTCCACCCACCATGCCTCCCCACCATGTGATGGACTCTAATTCCTCTGGAACCATAAGCTCAGATAAACTCTTCCATTTATTTATTTATTTATTTATTTATTTATTTATTTATTATTTATTTATATTTATTTATTCTGTATTTCATACAGAAAGGCTCAAAAACTCTTAATCATCTTTATGCCCCCGTTCCCACTGGCACTCTCCCACTGTGTCTACTAAGTCTAGTCAGCCTCTCTAGAGTTTCTTATTTTAGGAAGATGAGCTCCTCTTCATCCAGCAGCAATCAGTTGCCAACATTCCTTCAAATAAGACTGAAGTCTATTGTTCATTTTCCCAGTTCTATACTGGGTTATTGTCTGCCTGAGTTTGCATGAGACCTGTGTATGCTGATATCATTGCCATAGAATCATATGAACAGGTTCCCAAGAGCTTGTAGGACTCTGATTTCCATATGGTCATGCACCTCTTTCATGGCTCTTACAACCTTTCTACCCCCTTCAGCGATTGTCCCCGAGCCATGGGTGGGAGAAATTTAATAAAGGGATCCTGTCCAAGGACCAGCATTCAGCAGACTTTTGCTCTCTACACTTTGGCTATTTGTGACCTTCTGTGTTCCCGACTCTCTGCTCCATGAGGAAGCTTCATTATTGAGGCCTGAGAGACTGATTAGTGTCTTCTTCATTATCCCTGTTCTATGTTCCATGAGCCTGAGGTGTAGAGGTTGCATTGTAGATGTCTCACTTAGGTTTGGGCAATTCAAAAACAATGTCCCTGTGTGACCAGTTGTAGTACTTGGTAATAATCTCTGACTGGTGCAAAATTAGCTTCTGTGATGAGTGGTGACTGGATATTTGTCTGTAAATATAAGGATACATATTTTTCACATAGTAAGAAATCACATTAGTCTAGCAATGTGACAGTCTTAGGGTTTTCTCTAAGTTCTATGGCAACTCCAGCCATGTATATTAGGTTATGTTACAGTACCACACTTGAGTTTCCTCCTTTTGAGTAGGCCTTTAGTCAAATTAGGTAGCTGTTGATTGTCCCCAAGATAACAGTGCCACTGCTGCACCAATGACATATGCTGTGGTTATTTGGTCTTTGAAATGGCTGTTGGATCATCTATTGATGTTTTCCCTTGGCATCTTTATAGCACTCTCCAAAGCTATGACAGCTAGCACTCAGGGGAAGTGTTTGCAGGTTAGTTGCAGGGCTATTGCTCCAAATCCTGTGTCCGAAGAATGTTCTGTCTTTGGCAGTAGGGTCTTACTTTCAAGCTCTTGGAGGCCATCAAGGGCTGTGGCAATAGCCTGAGTAATTTTGGGAGTCTCTTGGACCACCCTGGCCAACAACTCAAAGGAAGGTTTCTCCTGTCTGGCACGTTCTTGCCATGTAGCCTCCAGCTATACACATGGACTCATGCAGAGATAATCTGTGTATAACTTGTCAGTGGGTTGTTGGACTAATTTGGTTCCCTCTGGTCTTTTAAAGCTAGCTAGGCATTATTTATTTCTCCTTCCTCTCACTCCCTTTCTGCCATGGGGTTTCACCATTTAAAGTGCCCCCATCTTCTGCATTTCTCCCTTGATAATACCTGTCACCTCTGGTCCCACCTCTCTTGAGCTCTTTCCCTTTATCCCCAAGGTTCCTTGTATAACCCTCCTTCCCCCCTCCCATTTAAGTAACCTGATTTTTTATCCATTTCTCTTTTAGTAACATCTGTTTCCTATTGTTTTTCTCTCTCAGGTTCTTTCTTTCCCTTTACCTCCCTGGTTCCTTTTTACTATCCTGGTTCCTATAGTTATGTCTGGATACATACTCACTTATAAGGATTTGGTGCTATGATCCACATATGAGGGAGAATATATGTCATTTGT
>NW_008336930.1:83283-94872 GCF_000622305.1 Nannospalax galili
TCATTCACCTGCAAATTTCATGATTTCATCTTTCTTTACTGCTGAGTAAAACTCCATCATATAAATGAACCACATTTTCATTATCCACTCATCTATTGAAGGACATTTAGGTTGCTTCCATCTCTTAGCTATTGTGAAAAGGGAAGCAACAAACATGGATGTATAAGTATCTTTGCAATAGGATGAGTTCTTTGGGTATATGCCAAGGAGTGGTATAACTGGGTCAAATGGTAGGTTCATTTGTAGTTTTTTAAGGGTTCTTCACACTGCTTTCCATAGGGGTTGCACCAATTTGCAATCCCACCAGCAGTGGATGAGTGTTCCCCTTTCCCCACATCCTCTCCAACATTTGGTATCATTGGTTCTCATCATCTTAGCCAGTATGACCTGGCTAAGATGAAATATTAAAGTGGTTTTAATTTGCATTTCCCTAATTACTAATGATGTTGAACACCTTTTAAGATGCTTCTTGGCCATCTTTATTTCTTCTTTTGAGAACTCTCTGTTCAGATCCTTTGCCTATCTTTTAATTGCTTTAAGTGCTTTCCTGATTGTTTTTTGAGTTCTTTATATATTCTGGATGTCAAATCTCTGTCAGATGTATCTATCACTAGTGAAGATTTTTCTCCCACTTTGTGGGTTTTCTCTTCACTTCCTTCATTGCTTCTGTTGATGTACAGAAGATTTTAGTTTGATGAGGTCCCATTTGTTGATTCTTGGCCTTGTTTCCTGAGAAATTTATGTCCAGTTTAGAAAATCCTTTCCTACACCTATATCTTGTACATTATTGCCAAGGTTTTCGTCTAACAGTTTCAGAGTTTCAGGTTTCACATTAAAGTTTTTGATCCATTTGGAGTTGATTTTGTACAAGGTGAAAGACAGGGGTTTAGTTTCATTCTTCAACAGGTAGAGATTCTGTTTTGCCAACACCATTTGCTGAACATGCTATGTTTCATCCAGTGAATGTTCTTGGCCCCTTTGTCAAAAATCAGGTGGCTAAAATTGCATGTACTCATGTTTGGGTCTTCAGTTTTGTTCCATTGATCTACGGTTTGATTTTTGTGCCAGTACCATGTTGTTTTTATGACTATAGCTCTGTAATACATTTTAAAATCTGATATAATAATCTCCCCAGCATTGCTCTTAGTGCTTATTGTTGTTTTGCTATCTGGAGTCTTTTCTTGTGCTTCCATGTGAATCTTAGGATAGTTTTTTTCCAATTCTGTGAAGAGTGTCATGGGGATTTTGATTGTTGATTGGCAGAATCTATAACTGGCTTTTGGTCATTTTCACAATATTAATTCTTTCAACCCATGAGCACTGGGGATCCCTCCATCTTCTGGTGTCTTCCTCAATTTCTTTCTTTAAAGATTTAAAATTTTCATTTTAGAGATATTTAATGTCTTTGGTCAGATTTATTCCAAGATATTTTCTTTGCACCTATTATGAAAGGGAGTGTTTCCATGTACTCTTTCTTTGATTGCTTATTGTTAGGACATAGAAAGGTTACAGGCTTTTGTAGATTAATTTTGTAGCCTGCCACTTTACTGAACGTGTTAATAATTTCTAGGAGTTTTGGGTGGAATTTTTGGCATGATTAACACTTTCAATAAAGTGGCAGGTTAGAAGATTAATCTACAAAATCTGTAGTCTTTCTATATACCAATAACAAGCAATCAGAGAAAGAGTACATGGAAACACTCCCTTTCCCAATAGCCTCAAAAAAAAAAAACTCTCTTACTTTTATAAGTTTCCTTTGTCACAGCATTTTATCACAGCAACAGAAAAGTAACTAAGACATCCACCATGTCAAGCTGCTGTTAGCAAACCAAATAATACAAGTTAGCAATTATAACCTACCAATTTGTAGGTGCTATTGTTTTATCTTATGATCATAGGCTTTTTAATGTGGATTTGTAATTCTTTTTAAGTTATTTATTTAATAACCACATAATTAGAAGAAGCACTTCATTACAACAGCACTGACATATTCAATAACAATTTCCAGAGCTAAGATGCATCTCTTTCAAAATTGGATGTAAATTTTTAGGTTTACAGTTGAATTAATACAGTTATATAATATTGTACTCAGTATAAACCCAATAAGACATAAAATTAAATGAGGTTTTAACCTTTAAAAAAGATCTCCATTTCATTATTAAAATACACAGTTTCATACAGAAAATTGATTTTTAATGTAATTGACACTAAGGTGTTTGTACATGCATTTCTAATCTCTATATAACTGATTATTACTAATCACAGTCAGTTACTTTCTGAGCTCCTTGGCATCTGAGCATGGATATAAACTCATCAGGTAGATTTCAATGGTAATGTTTTTCACATCTACTAATGACTAAGGAGCAAATTTTTAAGCTTTGAAGAATTAATTTTTAAGTTTTTTTTAAATTTAATAACCACATGATTAGAAGAAGCACTTCGTTACAGCATTTACATATTCAGTAACACACTCCAGAGCAAGGATACATCTCTTTCAAAAGTGGCTATAAATTTTTAGTTTCGCTGTTGAATTAATACAGTTATACAATATTGAACTCAGTATAAACCCTGTAAGATATAAAATTGAATGTTTTTGCCCTTTAAAGAAGATCTCCATTTCATTTCAAAACATGTTGTTTCCTATATTTTTTAATATTATTATTTATTTTTTTAGAAGAAGTATGTCATTACAGCTTTACTATGCCTAATAACAATTTCCAGAGCAAAGATACAGCTCTTAGAAAGTAGCTATAAAATTTTTAGTTTTGCTGTTGATTTAATACAGTTATGCAATATAGATCTCAGTATAAGCCCTGTAAGACATATAATTGAATGAGTTTTTAACCTTTAAAAAAGAGCTCCATTTCATTTTAAAATGTACTGTTTCTTACAGAAAGACTCATTGTTTCTGCTACTAGCACTGAGATGTTGGCACATTCATCTCTAATCTGTGTGTATCTGAATGATACCAGTCATAATCAGTTTCACTCAGATCCTTGGCACCTGTGCATGTCTATAAAGTCATTGAGTAGATTTCAATGGTAATGTTTATCTCCTCTACTAATTAACATGACATACATTTTTATGCTTCCTCCTCAAATACATTTTTCAAAATGTGTTGATATTTTGTGTGTGTATATCACATAGAACGTCCCAAACCATCTTATTCAACTATACACCCAACTTCCAGATGGCACCCTCCCATATCTTCCCTCCCCCACTAGAGCCCTTGTACTCTGTCATCCCTGCTACTGTCCAATGTGTGGTCAGTACCCCAGCTGTTCACCACTACTTGTCCATCTGGTGAATCTATTCAGCCTACCTAGAGGTCTTTGTTTTAGGAAGGTCAGCTGTTCCTCATCTAGCAGCAATCAGTTGTCAATATTCCTTTAGCTAAGATTGGGGTCTGCTGTTCATTTTCCCTGTTCTATGCTGGGTTACTATCTGGGATTCTCTTGGGCCACCTTGGCCAACAACTCAAAAGAAGATATCTCCTATCTGGCATTGTTGCTTGTTATGTAGCCTTTAACTATACATATGAACTCTTAAAAATTATATTGGCCCCTTTAATTTTTGGTTACACTTTCCTTTTGGGTGTTTAAAGCCATACAGTTGGACCAGATAAACCAATTTGTTTTTACTCTTAAGGTCATTTGAGGATCTGTTCCTCAAGGGTCACATGCACTTGGGAGGAGCCCCTGGCTCCTTTCTTTTACCAGTTCTGCCTGTGTGAAGATAAGTCGAAGGTCCTGCTCAATCATGGCTGACTTCACTTGTAAGCATGGAGGAAATATTTCCTCTGTGTTGACCCTCCTCATTGTAGACTGGACACTGGTGCAGGTCCATCTTCTGGGGTCTCCTCAGCCTCCTTGATTAAGAGGACAGGTGATGCACTACAATTACAGGACATTTTTAGAGATGCTCATAGTCTCCCCAGAACTAGTCAAACTAGGAGGGCAAGGAGCAAAAAGTGTCCTTTATGTCCTTCTGACCAAAATAGTATAGGCCTCAAAGTATGTCTGTTAAACATCCAAGAAGTTTAGATCCACCAGCAACAAACATGGATGTACAAGTGTCTCTGCAATAGGGTGAGTTCTCTGGGTATATGCCAAGGAGTGGTATAACAGGGTCAAATGGTAGGTTCATTTGTACTTTTTGAAGAGTTCTCCACACTGCTTTCTATAGGGGTTGAACCAGTTTGCAGCCCCACCAGCAGTGGATGAGTGTTCCCTTTTTCCCACATCCTCTCCAATATTGGGTATCATTTGTTTTCTTGATCTTAGCCAGTCTGACTGGGGTAAGATGAAATCTTAAAGTGGTTTTAATATGCATTTCCCTATTAATGATGTTAAACATCTTTTAAGATGCTTCTTAGGCATCTTTACTTCTTTTCAGAACTCTCTGTTCAGCTCATTAGCTCATATTTTAATCATGTTACTTCCTTTCCTGTCTTTATTCTCTGGTTTTTGAGTTCATTATATGTTCTGGATGTTAAATCTCTGTCAGATGTGTCGCTGATGAAAAATTCTTCCCATTCTGTGGGTTTTCTCTTCACTTCCCTGGTTGCCTCCTTTGATGTACAGAAGCTTTTTAGTTTAATGAGGTCTCATTTGTTGATTCTTGACCTTGTTTCCAGAGGAATTGATTTCTAGTTTAGAAAATCCTTTCCTACATCTATATCTTGTAAGTTTTTGCCAATATTTTCTTCTAACAGTTTCCGAGTTTCAGGCTTTACATTGAGGTCTTTAATCCATTTGGAACTGACATTTGTGCAAGGTGTAAGATATGGGTTTAGTTTCATTCTTCTACAGGTGGAGATCCAGTTTTGCCAGCACCATTTGCTCAACATGCTGTCTTTCCTCCAGTTAATGTTCTTGGCCCCTTCGTCAAATATCAGGTGGCTGAAATTTCATGTACTCATATTTTGGTCTTCAGTTTTGTTCCATTGATCTATGGGTATATTTTGGTGCCAGTACCATGTTGTTTTTATGACTATAGCTCTGTAATACAGCTTAAAATCTGGTATAGTAATCCCCCCAGCAGCGCTCTTAGTGCTGAGGGTTGCTTTGGTTATCCAGGGTCTTTTGTGCTTTCATATGAATCTTAGAATGTTTTTATTTTCCAATTCTGTGAAAAATATCATGGGTATTTTGGTTTGTATTGCACTGAATCTCTGAATGGCTTTTGGTAGGATGGGAATTTTCACAATATTAATTCTTCCAATCCATGATCATGGGAGGTCCTTCTGTCTTTTGATGTCTTCTTCAATCTCTTTCTTTAAAGATTCAAAATTTTCAGTGTAGAGGTCTTTAGTGTCTTTGTTCAGGTTTAATCCAAGATATTTTATTTATTTATATATATTTTTTGGCAGCCATTGTGAAGGGGAGTGTTTCCATGTGCTCTTCCTCTGATTGTTTATTATCGGTATATAGAAAGACTAGAGATTTTTGTAGGTTAATTTTGTAACCTGCCACTTTACTGAATCTGTTAATAATATCTAGGGATTTCAGGTGGAATTTTTGGTATCTCTTAGATATAATATATCATCTGCAAAATGGATAATTTGATCTCTTCAAATTATTACTCCTTTCATTTCCTGCTCTTGTCTTATTGCTCTTGCAAGAGTTTCAAGTACTATGTTAAAGAGAAGTGGAGATAGTGGACAGCCTTGTCTCGTTCCTGATTTCAAAGGGAATGCTTCCAGTTTTTCTCCATTTAGAATGATGTTGGCTGTGGGTTTATTATATATGGCTTTAATTATATGTTCCCTCCAGTCCAATTCCCTCTAGGACCTTGAATGTAAATGCATGTTGAATTTTGTCAAAGGCCTTCACTGCATCTATTGAGATGACCATGTGGTTCTTGTCTTTGAGCTCATTTATATGATTTATGATGTTTATTGAGTTATGTATATTGAACCATCCCCGCATCTCTGGGATAAAGCCAAGTTGATCATGGTGGATGATGTATTTTTTTTTTTTATGTGTGTCTATGTGGTTTGCAAGTATCTTGTTGAGAAATTTTGCATCTACGTTCATTAAGGATATGGGTCTATAGTTTGAGTTGATCATGGTGGATGATGTATTTTTTTTTTATGTGTGTCTATGTGGTTTGCAAGTATCTTGTTGAGAAATTTTGCATCTACGTTCATTAAGGATATGGGTCTATAGTTTTCTTTTTTGGTTGTATCTTTTCCTGGCTTTGGTATTAGAGTGATGCTGGCTTCATAGAAGGAATTTGGAAGTTCTCCCTCCATCTCTATCTTTTTGAATAAATTAAGTAGTATTGGATGTAGATCTTCTTTAAATGTCCAATAGAATTCTGCTGTAAATCCATCTGGTCCTGGACTTTTTTTCAGTCAGGAGATTATTACTGTCTCAATTTCTTTGTGTGTTATGGGTCTGTTTAAGCTGTTAATCTCCTCTTGGTTTACTTTTGGTGGTTCCCATTCCTTTAGATATCTGTCCACTTCTTTTAGGTTTTCCAAATTTAGTAGCATATAGTTTTTTAAAGTATTCCCTTATAATGTTCTGTATCTTTGTGGTGTCTGTTGTGATGTTTCTTCTTTCGTCTCTGATTTTGTTTATTTGCAGGTGCTCTATCATTCTTTTGGTTAACTGGGCTAGCGATCTGTCAAAATTGTTTATCTTTTCAAAGAACCAGCTCTTGGATTTGCTGATTCTTTGTATTGTCTTCTTTTTCTTGATTTCATTAATTTTTGCCCTGATTTTTGTTATTTCTCCTTGTCTTCTGGGTTTGGGTTTCATTTGTTCTTGCTTTTCAAGTGTCTTGAGTTGCAGTGTTGTCATTTATTTGTGTTCTTTCCGATCTTTTGATGTAGGTACTTAGAGATATAAAATTCCCTCTAAGGACCGCTTTCAGTGTGTCCCAGAGGTTTTGTTGTGTTGTATTTTCCTTTTCATTTAGTTCAAGGAATACTTTTATTTCTTTCTTGATCCATTCATCATTCAGAAGTGTATTATTTAATCTCCATGTGTTCATGTGGTGATTAAGGCTTCTTCTGGTGTTGATTTTAATGTTTATTGCATTGTGGTCTGATAGAATGCAGGGAATTATTTCAATCTCTTTGTATTTGTTGAGGTTTATACTGTGCCCCAGTATATGGTCAAATTTGGAGAAGGTTCCATGGGTAGCTGAGTAGAAAGTATGTCCTTTGGTGCTTGGGTGGAATACTTCGTATATGTCTGTTAGTTCCATTTGATATATGGTATTGTTTAATTCAGATATCTTGCTGTTGACTCTTTGCCATATTGACCTATCTAATGGAGACAGTGGGGTATTGAAGTCCCCTATTACTAATGAGTTGGGATTGATCTGGGTCTTAAAGTCCTGTAGTATTGTTTTTATGAAGTTTGGTGCACCAGAGTTTGGTGAATATATGTTCATGCTTGTAATATCTTCTTGATTCATTGTTCCTTTGATCAGAATGAAGTGGCCCTCTTTATCTCTTCTGATTAGTTTTAGTTTGAAGTATATTTTGTTAGATATTAGAATTGCAATGCCTGCTTTTTTATACCACTTGCTTGGTATAATTTTTTCCCATCCTTTCACTTTAAGATAGTGCCTGTCCTTGAAAGTGAGATGAGTTTCTTTCAGACAACAAAAAGATGGGTTTTGTTTCTTAATCCATTCACCTAATCTGTTTCTTTTATTGGTAAGTTCAGTCTGTTAATATTTAAAGTTATTAATGAAAGATGCATATTTAATCCTATCATTTTTATTTCTGTTTACATTCTTGATATAGCTGTACTTTTCCGCAGTTATACCTTCATTGAATTTCTTTCTGAAACCCCTTGGGTATAGTCATTCCTTTCTTCAGCTCTTTCTATTGCTTCCTGAACTCCCTGAAGGGCTGGTTTTGTGGACATGAATTTCTTCATTCCATTTATGTCATGGATGATTTTTCTTTCCCCTTCAAATATAATAGACATTTTGGCTGTGTATAGTAATCTGGGTTGGCATCTGTGATCATTTAATACTGGGAATACTTTTGTCGAGTCTCTTCTGGCTTTCATAGTTTTCATGGAAAAGTCAGCTTTAATTCTAATGGTTTTTCCTTTATCTGTGACTTGTTGTTTCTCTTTTGCAGCTTTCAGTATTGTCTCTTTGTTCTGTATGCTTCGTGTTTTTACTATGATGTGCCATGGAGAGTTTCTTTTCTGGTCCAGTCTGTTTGGTGTTCTATATGCTTCTTGTATTTTTATGGGCATGTCTTTCTTTAATTTTGGGAAATTTTCTTCCACGATTCTGTTGAAGATCTGGTCCATGACATTATCATGGGATTCTTCCCGTTCCTGTATGCCTATAATTCGTAAGTTTAATCTTTTTATGGTGTCACACAATTCCTACATATTCCATTATTGTGATTTCTTAAATTTTTCATAATCTGCTTGAGTGGTCTAGTTCGATCTCTTTATCTTTCATTGATATTCTGTTTTCCATTTCATTCATCCTATTGGTGAGGCTTTCTCCTGTCATTTCTAATTGGCTTACTGAGTGTCTCACTTCCTTCTTCATTTCACTCTGAGTAGTCTTCAGTATTTCTAGCTCTTTTTTGATTTCATTCAGAAGTTTCTCTATCTTCCTTCTATTCATTGATTCCTTTGTGTGTTCTTTAAATTCATTGAATTCTTTTTATCATGTTTATAACTGTTCTTTTGAGTTCCATGTCCTGCATTATCTCTAGGGGGTTTCTCACTGTACTCCTCTAGAGGACTATTGTTATTTGGTGAGGGTATGTTATTTTGATTTTTCATGTTATTATTTTTTCTCTGTGATTTTGACATGTGAATTTCTTTTGTAGTTTCTGATTTTTCTGTGAGACTCAAGCCTTCAAGTTTAGGTCTGCTTCTTTTTGTAAACTTTATGTGCCTTTACTTTTTTTAAACTTTATATGATTTATTTTTGGGGCATGAATAGCTGGTTGGTCTAAGCTTCCAGTTCTCTCTTTTGATTTTATATATTGGAGTGGCCAGATTGCTTTTGTCTTCAGGAGTTCCCACTGCAGCCCAAGTCAGATGATGATCAGAAGCTCTCAGGCTTTCTCCTAAGATCTGGATCCCTCCATGAAAAATTTTGTCCTCAGGATTTGGGGGGTTGTTTTGGCCTGGGAGCAGGGCCCAGGATATATGTTAGCCTGGGGCAGCTGGTGGCCATGCCACCCAGAGATGTAAAGGGAGATGGGGGAGGGAAGAGGCCCCAAGTGCTCCTGGTGACTGCACTGAGGAACTGGATTGGTGTGGATGCAAAGGATCAGGAAGCTGAAAGGTCAGCCCAGGATTTCAAGAAAGAGGCTGGCAGGTTGCGTAGCCCAAGGAAGCAGAGGGTGGTGATGGCAGGACCAAGCCCAGAGGGCTCCTGGGGACCTCCTGAGAAGGAATTGAATTGGTCTGGATACAAAGGATCAGGCAGCAGTAGTGATTCCCCCTGTGTCTGGGGCGCCAAGACAAGGAATGGGACAGCACCCAGGCTAGGAGGAGAGACCCGCAAGGGGTTGGGGAGGGATGGGAGGGTGAATGAGGCTGAGGGAGTCAAGGCACGGAGGGCGTGGTCGACTTACCCAGGAGAGAGGTAGGTGGGTTGCACAGGACCAGGGAAGCTGAGGAGGTGAGGGTGGGACTGTGCCCAGAGTGCTCCTGGGGACCTCCAGAAGGAACTGAGTTGGTCTGGATGCAAGTGGTCAGGAAGCAGTGGTGGCTCAGTGCAGAGAGGTCAGCCCCAGCGTCCAGGAAAGAAGCTGGCGAGTGATGCGATCATAGACTTTTATCACTGTGCTAAAGTGATTTGAATACTCACCACACTGTATTTGAATACTCACCACACTGTATTAGAATCCCCAACTCATTTGCCTTTTATTTTTATTAAAGAATAATATTATTAATGTTGGTATAATATTTTTATATTATTTATTTCTGATCTTGACAGTCTCCAGCAGATGGCAAATTTCAATAAATATTAATTCAATAAAAAGAAATTCTACAGCAGAGTAACTTCACAGTTTTACTAAAGACTTTGCATAAGGCATAAAGATAATGATGACACATATACAATTGTCATAGTGATTTATTTCATTGTACAGATTCAGTGCATCTCCTGTAGTTACTACCCATATGATTATTATGTTTGTCAATCCAATATCCTCATATTTAAAATAGTTTGGTGAAAACAGAAATCACTCACATGAGCTCTATCCAAACTTAAATTCCATCAACATCTCCTTAAAAGCACAACCAGAGATAAGGACTTACGTAAAGATTGGGTAAGGGAACCCTTTAAAACAGAAGTAACAAGATGGAAAGGGTGAGTTTATGAAGTGACAGTCACTCTATATTTCCCCCTTTGAAGAGGTAACCCTAAAATATTTTAGGGATTAGATTGTCAAGAATAAGTGATGGGGAGATAGAGTAGGAGTTAGAGGGGAGGGAGTGGGCATGGATTTGATCAAAACACCCATATGCATGTATGAAATTCTCAATAAATTTTTTTACTGTTAAAAAAAGAAACTTTGAATAGCATCAACTCACAAAATAAAAGCTAATATTTACATTTTTTAAAAAAAGAAGTGATAGCCTATGTGAACTGTCATAACTGAGCAGCAAAGAACAACAGGGGGTTTATTCCCAATCGAGACATTTCAGTGAGTCCTCTAAAATTGTAGTGCACTGTAATCTACCTTAGAGGCACAGGGTTAACCATTGGTTCCAAGGTCACCCTGGGGAAGAGGTATCCTGGGAGTGCTAGCACCCCATATTGCCTGTTTTATATTTTCTCTTACGTTTATTTGCTTGCTTGTTTATTTGTTTATGTGTGTGAATGGGTCATGGTCTATATATGGAGATCAGAGGACAATCTACAGGAATCAGTTCTCTTCTTCAACTGCTTGGGTCTTGGAGAGGATTGAGCTGTGGTTGTTAGGCTTGGCAGCAAGCAACCTTAACATCTGAGTCATTTTGTAGCCCATTGTTTGACTTTGAATACTACAGGATGGTGAATAGTTTACCATAAATTTCACTGTTGACAGAAAAATAGAAGATATGGGGGGTGGGGAAAGAGAGAGAGAGAGAAAACACAAGCGGTTTTATGTATAGCTAGAATGATACTATAAAGGCATATAGCTGGTTGCCATGGAAACAGGGAGACTTAAACATGAAAGAATTCGACTAATGTCTTAATTGACCTGGAATATATATCCTGCTACATTTCTTTTGATTCACATTCGGATCATGAATGGCTTAAAACATACCATTTAAAGAGATAATAAGTAACTGTTTTTCATGGAGTGATTAGGAAACATTTGTACATTATTTTCCTTTTAGTTTCTAATTAGATGGTGCGTTAACAATGCAAGAAGTAGAAAAACAATTCTTGATAAATGGAAACCATTCATGTGGAAATCTGAAACATTACTCTAATTGATGTTCAGCTGTGACAGAGAACTGAAAGTTGCCAGACTTATTTTTTAAAATAAGTGACTTCCAGTGTCGAAAGCTCTGGGGAAAATCCCACAGGTGCCATTACTAGAGTCATAAAATACTGAGAGAAGTGACGAGAGAGGGTCCAGAACAACCA
>NW_008336930.1:95490-121853 GCF_000622305.1 Nannospalax galili
CCAGACTACTTACAATCTTCCCACTCATCACACTACACAGTTATCACCATGTCTTGTTCATGTTACCCATTTGCATGGGCTACCCTCTTTACTTCTATCACCCTACACTTAGAACCCAATCTAGGACCTGGCACACAGCAGGACACAAAATCTTTATTCTTATTAGTGAATAAATGAATTTTATGGACTCCAGGATCAGTCCATAGGCAGCTAATGTACCATTAGATGGGACATTTCAGGCTCCATATGCCTTCATTTCCTCAGCATTAAATGAGGATAAATATGCCACCATTGCATAGTATAATATGTGACAATTATAGCAGCTTCATTATTAAGCACTTGCTTGTGAGGCACTATACTTGATGCTTCAGGAAGATTATCTCACTCCAATCCTCTAACACTTTAATTCTTGGACACAGTCACTATTATTATGCCCATTCCATAAACAGTGAAACTGGGATGAGGTAAATAAAACTTCTGGCCGGGCGTGGTGGCGCACGCATTTAATCCCAGCACTAGGGAGGCAGAGGCAGGCAGATCTCTGTGAGTTCAATGAATTCTAGTAAGCAGAAGTAGATACCACCTACACATATGGTGTGAGGTAAATAAAACTTCTGGCTGGGCGTGGTGGCACATGCATTTAATCCCAGCACTAGGGAGGCAGAGGCAGGCAGATCTCTGAGAGTTCAATTAAATAAATAAATAAACAAACAAATAAATAAATAAATAAATAAAATAATCTTCAGGAGCATTAAAGGCCAGGGGGAACTGTATTAACTCAAAAGCTCCTGAAAAATACATACACACTACCTGAACATTAGTGCATGTGTATACTTGAAGGCTATATAACAAGGAACATAGTCTCAGACAGAAGAAACTTCCCTTCGAACTGTTGGTCAGGGTAGTCCAAGAGACTCTCAAAATAACACAGGCTATTGCCAGAGCCCTTGGTTACCTCCCAGAACTTGAAGCTAAGATTCTATTGCTGAAAAAAGGACATACTTGAGACACTGGACTTGGATCAGTGGAACTGGAACTGATGAGGAAGCCCTCTTCCTGAAGACTAGTTCTCATGTTTCCAGAGGATACTATGAAAACTGCTAAGGAAGAAAATCAATCAATGGTCCAACCCCAGATTTAAAGCCTAATAACCACAACTGGCACAGCAAACTATCTCTACTGGTTCAGTAGTGGCACTTTTATCTAGGGGGTAATCAACAACTATCTAATTGGACTTAAAGTTCACTCAGTGGGAAGGAACTCATGGGTGGCACTGTAAATATAGCCAAATATACATGGCTGGAGAGGTCATAGATCCTAGAGAAAACCCTATCTCTGTCATATCTCTAGACAAATGAAATTTCTTACTGTATGCTAAGAATGGGTCCTTATATTTACAGACAAGTATACTATATACTGCTCATTAAAGAAGCTTCTTTTTGCAAAAGATGGAGGCTATTACAGAGTTCCACAACTAGAGTCTGAGAGATGTCCAGCCCTAAGTGACACATCTACAGCAGAGCCTCTACATCTAAGGCTTATGGAACATAGTGGAACATGGAGTAAAGAGAATACTAACACATCCCTCAACTCTTATCAGCTAAATTTCCTCATATAATAGAGTGTGATGCACACAGAAGGTCACAATTGGCTAAGTTTCAGAGAACAAGAAACTGCAGTGTATGACCCTGGTCAGGACTCCTATATTAAACCTCATCAACCATTGACTCAGGGACCATTGGAGAACAGGGACCAGAAAGATTGTAACAGCCAGGGTTGGTGCACAAATATAATGAAATAGAGGTTTTCAACCCTCTGGTAACTTGCTCATGAATTTTCAACAATGGTGACCACAGGTGCAAGACCCATGCTGACTGAATCAGACAAAAGCCCAGCATAGAACAAAGGAAATGGTCAGCAGGCTCCAACCCTAGCCTAGGAACTATTGGCAACTGATTAGTCCTGGGTGAGGGAGAATAGATCTTCTTTAAAGGAATTACTCTAAATAGGCTGACTAGTCTCCAGTTCATGAATTTGCTCTGAAGAATATCTGGGTATAAATGCTTGACCAGATAGGACTTAGCATATTTAACAGAGTCCATAAAATCTGGTGCAGGATTGGTGGGTCATGGATGGAGGAGTGGGTCTAAATTTGATTAAATTCTATTATACAAATATGCAAAAATTCAATAAAATATTTCAAAAATAAATACATAAATAAAAGAAGAAACACAAATTTTTAAAAGAATAGCAAGACATTTTCTGTAAAGAAAGTGAAAACATCTGATCAGAGGATTGGAGAGCACAAGGAAAGAAGAAAATCCTCTATGGAATGAAGAGTAGTTTAGTCAAGACATGGGGACACTGAGAATGCTCCTTGAACATTGGACAGAGGGCCAATGGCAAGGACAGCTGGGCAGGCTGCACTTTGCAGGACTAGAGCAGGAGCATCACTTTCTTTCTGGTATTATCCTAGAGTGCGGTGAACTTATTCCAAAGGGATCTGCTTTCAAGACTGAACTGTTCCTGGTCCTTTGGCAACAGTAAAGGCTTTCTGTGGTGCAGTTTTGGTCGTACTCAGTGTTTGTCACATGCTCTCCTTGGTGCTCAGGTTGAAACATACTGGAGTATAAAAGAAAAAGACCCAGCAAGCACACCACTTTCCTCATGTCCCAAGGCCACTTAGCTTTCTTCTTTTCTCCTTTTTGACTCTTGGTAAGATGGGCTTAAATATTTTCCCAAGCTTTTTATCCCCAATTAACAATAGGAATGGGATGGGATACACTTCATCACCTTTTCTGGAATTCTAGGGAATTTTTAAAATCATTCTTAAATGAAGACAGGACAAAGCTGGAGATTCAGCAAGGTGATTGAGCATTTGTATAGCTCGTGTAGCCCCAGAGTCAGTTCTCAGCAACATACGCAACTGCTCACACATAGAGTAGGCATGACTATGCAAAGCAAGTCATGTCCCAGCAGCAGTGGTACATACGATGAACTTCTTCATACTTCCTAATGAGCCTTAATATAAATTTTTGTTTAATATTTACTGTCTCCAAGAGAACAAAGAAATTGGATGAAAAATAAAAAAGGAAATCAGTTGTATAACTGTATTATTTTGAATGTCAAGTACAGGTGTAACTAAAATGAGAAGTGTTAGTTCAGTGATTTTTTTCTGTCAGGTATTTTAAAATCTGTAAGTCACCTCAAAGTCTTTTTATTAATATTCTGACTTTATGGACAAGTTAAAGGTCTCATCTCTTTTCTTTTTAAATTCCAAACTTTAAAAATAAAACTAAGACTAATATTTATACATTGTTCAAGTTTGTTTCTCCATTGCTATGACAAAACACTCTGATGACCACCAACTTGGGGAAGAAAGGGTTTATTTGTCTTACATCTCCTGGGTTATAGTTCATCAGGGAGCCCAAGGGAGGAACTCAGGGCAGGAACCTGGAGGCAGGAGCTGAAGCACAGGCCCTGGAGGAACACTGCTCACTGCCTTGTTCCTCTGGTCTCTGCTCAACCTGCTTTCTTATACAACATAGGCCCACCTGGCCAGGGGTGGTACCACCCACAGTGGACTGAGTACTCCCATAACACTCAATAATCAAGAAGATGCCCCACAGACATGGTCACAGGCCAGTCCAATGGAGGCAATTCACCAGCTGAAGCTTTCTCTGCCCAGGTGTGTCAAGTTGACAACTAAAGCTATCCAGCACATTCATTATTATTTCTTTTCTGTTTTTCGTAGTGCAGAAACTCTATATATAGCCTCTGTCTGCCAAGCACACATTAAGCACATGGCCACATGCCCCACCCTGTGAATAATTTGAACTGGATTTATTCTTGCTTCTTTCATTGAACAACTGTTTTTTAAAAACTTCAGGAAAAAAATTCAGAATTTAAGAACTATTTTTCTGAGCCTTAGGTGTAAAGGTTGCATTGTAGATGTGTCATTTTGGGGTGGACACCTCACCTTATTCTCTGCATTTGAGCAGTTATGGAACTCTGTTATAGTCTCCATCTGTTACAAAAAGATGTTTTTGATGAGTGGTGAGAGGTACAATTGTCTGTAAATATAAGAATACATAATTAGAGTACAATAAGAAATCACACTACTCTATGGATGTGATAAAAGTAGGGTTTTCTATAGTATCTATGATCTTTACATCCTCGTGCATTTGGCTATGTTTACAGTTCCACAGATGAGTTCTCTCCTATTAAACGGGCTTTAAGTTCAATTAGATAGTTGTTGATTATCCACAAGATAAAAGTACCACTACTGCATCAATAGAGATAGTTTTCTGTGCCAGTCATTGTTGTGGTTATTAGGCTTTAAAGCTAGGTTTGGAATATTGATTGATTTTCTCCCTTAACATTTCGCATAGCATCCTCCAGAGGCTTCCAGAGCAGTTCCAGCTCCATTGCTCCAAGTCCTGTCTTCAGCAATAGAGTCTTACCTTCAAGTTCTAGGAGGCATTAATGGGCTGTGGCAATAAGCTGTGTTATTTGGGGAGTCTCTTGGACTAACTACCAAATACTCAATGGGAGGTTTCTCCTGCTGGAAACCTGATTTTTGTTTTGTTTTGTTTTGTTTTGTTTTTGTTATATAACCAGCTATTTGTATGCATTTCTATACATATTATATGTATATTTTCCTCTAAGGCTCATGGAACAAAGTGGAATGGGGGGGGCATAAGGAATATTAATGCATCTCTCACCAGTGAAGCTTCCTCATGTAGCAGATGGTGATAAACCCAGAAACCCACAACTGGCCAAAGTGCAGAGAATGAGAGACTACAGAGTGCCTGTACCTAGGTAGGACCACTATATGAGATCCTTGCCACCTATGGCTAACGAAACATTGTAGAAGTGGAGGCAGAAAGAGTATAAAAGCTAGGGTGATGGATGATCACAAGAAAACAGGTGGCTGGGAAGTTGCTCATTTGAACATACAACAATGGTGACAGCATGCACAAGATCCATGCAAACACAAATCAGACAAAACCCAGAATAGAAGTTGAGAAATGGGTCAGAAACTCCAACCTCAACTATGGCAACTGGGAGATGGAGAAGTGATTTTACTGAAGAGAGTGACATTAAATAGGTTTGACAGGCTACAGTGGAAGAACTCACACTAAGGGACATTTGGAGACACAAACATTGCTCAATATGCTTTAACACACATGATAGATTATATGAATTCTAGTGGGGGGGTCAGCAGATAGGGGAGGATGTCTAAATATGATCAAGATGTTCTGTAAGAAATTAGGAAAAACTCAACTTGAAAAGAATTAGTTTTCTTATTGGCATGGAAAAATGATTTTAACCAGCTCAACTTAACAAATAAGAAAATATTCTGGAATTCTTAATTAAGTACCAGCTACAGTTTAGTTGCTCTTAAGAGAAGGATAAAGTTAAAGAAATGTATATGAGGAATTTAAAAGAAAGAAAGAAACAAAAACGTGGAACAGAATGCATTTTAAACGCTACAAGTTGTACTGCTTACTTTCAACCCCAGAGGATAAATTTCCATCTCTTCTGGTAGTTTTAATCCTTACAATTTTATGCTTCCCACAAGCATATAGAGCTTAAAGGATTTGAACTTGTCCTACATTCAAGGTGATTCTGAACCTTCTGAGTTCATCCAATGTGCATGAGGGGCAGAGAGAGCAAAGGGAAACATTAGCAACAAGCAGCATGACTAACGTTCACCTATTTTGTGGAGAAATAGGCCCATGCCACTGTAAAGACTCCATTAAATGAAGAAGCATGCATTTTGTAACTGTTAATAAAAACATTATCTGTATCATCTTGCAAAATAATGCCCAAGACACTGGCTTTCTTCTTCGAACTCCCCTCACTCCCTTTTCCTCTCAGATCATTTATGATATAAAGACGCCAGTGTTCCTTCAGGACAAGAAAAGTGTTGTTAAATAAACCCCACTGAAAAGGAAGAATAAGCGTTCACTAATCTAATCTGGCAGGTGATTTGGGATTTTATCCTGAATGAGAGGTCTCTGGGAATGTTCTACACACACCTCAACAGCTAGGAGGTTCATTCCTAAGAATTGTTACTATCTAAAAATAACTACAGGTATTATATTTCCACCATTAAGAATTAAATTAAAAATCTTAATTAGTTTTTAATTCTTAATAATGCTGTTATTAACAAACTCTATTTTAATCTAGTAAAAAAATTACAGCTCAACTAATGTAAGTGATACCAAATCATCATAGGTTCTATACCATTTAGGATCTTTAAAAATACTGTATTTAGATATTTTATTTTCCTTAGTTTATTTAAACTTGAAAATGTGACTTGGGCAAGGAATTGTAATCTTCAAAAAGAACTGAAAGTGGGGCTAGGTAACTTTTACAGGATAACATAGTAGACAACATAAACAAAACATAAACTTAGGTCTTTCAAACTACTATTTCAACTTTAATCAGTTGAGGGTAAGAATAATAATTTGGTTATTGGGAGACTTGTGTTAGTCGACTTATAAGTTAAGCAACATTTATGGAATTAAATGTTTTCATCTATATAAAAAGACAATGCCTCCCTAATTTATAGGTAGGTAAGTAGTAATTTCATGTGAAATTCTAGTATAAAGTATGAAGCACTTTCCCTATACCCAATGTTTCAAAGGAAAGACATCTTTTAAAAATAACATTGCAGGTTGAAGAGATGGTTCAGCAGTTAAGAGCACTGACTGCTCTTACAGAGGACGTGGCTTTGATTCCCAGCACCCACATGGCAGCTAAAAACCATTTGTAACTCTAGTTCCAGGGAATCTGGCAGTCACTTCTGGCCTCTGAAGGCATTGCAAAACATAGGTGCACTTACATACATACGCCAAACACTCATACACAAGAAATAAAAATAAATAAAAATTTTAAAGAATAATGAAGTTGCAAAAGACACATACGAGAATGTTGTCTGAGCAACCATTTTACCACCTTTCAAATTATTGTCCACTGTGTTCCCTCCAGCTATGTAGGTAATTAAGGGTCACCAAACTTGTTAGATGGAACCCTGCCTTGGGTGCTAAAGTGGACTAGTTCAAGACCACTCGGTTTATGGTAAATAATACCTTCTATTTTGCAGATTTTCTTTTTCCATATTTTTAACCTTTGGGACCAGAAATGTGTGTTTCTTAGCAGGCAAGTCACCACCATCCATCAAGTCTTAGAAACACCAATGTGTTAATTTTTCATAACTGTGACAAATATTGCAAAAAACTATGTATTACAGGTCGTAGTTTCCTCTTTTACATTCACGGCATTCTGGTTACATTGCCAGACCACAGTGAGAAAGAACATCATTGCATAAGGTCACTGGTGAGTGGAGTTTCTTACCACATTGTAATCAGCAAGCAGGAAGCATCCAGGGACTTGCTCCAACTATTCTGTCTCCTACTTTCCAGCACCCTCCAGTAATTCTATCACTTTATGAATCCATCAAACGTTTACTCCACTGATTAGGTCACAATCGTAGGGACCATTTGTTTCCACTAAGTCTTAGGTGTCTGGCAATCAAGCCCCCAACAGATGAGTCTTTGGTAGATATTACAGATTTATATTCTACTCCTGTGGGTCACAGAAACAGAGAGAGTTAGTTTACAGAAAGATAAGGTGAAGAGGCATGGAGGGAGGGAGAGAGCAAGAAAGAGAGAGCAAGAACAAGAGCATGAGAGAGACAGAGAAACAGCAATAGGAATGAGAGACAGAGATGAGAGATATTAGTTGCCAAAAGAGATACAAAGATATGTAGGAAACAATAAAGAAAGGAGGCAATGGGTCCAGATGCTGTTCGCTTCTAATTCCATTCATACCCAGATTTCCTTCCCCCGAGGGCTTTCAGTGCACACTGTTTCCTATATCTTTATAATCAACTCTATTTTTTTAAACTGTGGAGACTTTAACTGGATTTATATTGCTTATAATGAATGTAATCTATAAAGAAGGCAGCATAGTAAAATAAATAAAGTTGAATATAGCTCACAATTTCTTCAAATCTTGGTCTCTGGAACCTGCAAATATTGCTTTATAATTCAAAGATATTTTACTGATACAATTAAGTCAAGGATCTTGATGTGGAAAAGTTATCATACAGTAAACAAATATGTCATGAATTTTTTTAGCAAATGTCCTTATAAGTCAGTGCACTTGTATACCAACAAATTGGACAACTTGTAAAAGTACATTAATTCCTAGAACTGTTCAACCTAAGGTCACCAAATCATAAAATAAGTTTGAACAGAATTGAGACCTAACACAGAGAGTAGATTTCCAATAACAAACCCTCCAACAAAGAAAAGCCCAAGAACAAATGATTTCACTGTTGTAATTCTACTAAACATTTAGAGAAATATTAATGTCGATTATTCATATTTTTACAAAATGAAAAAGAATCAAATTCTTCCAAATTAATATTAGGAGGCCAGCCTTATATCGATATCAAAGTCATAAAGCTGGTTGTGGTGGTGCATGTTTCCATTACCTTCACCATGGAGGTGGAAGCAGGAGATTTTTCAAGTTCAAAGCCTGTCTTGTCTACTTACTTAAGGAGACATTATATCAATCCCCTACAAACACACACACACACACACACACACACACACACACATACACACACAATACAACACACACACAGGCACACATGTGCACATGCAACACACACACAGAGACACACACCCAAACACATGCAACACACACAACAAAAAAAAAAAAAAAAAAAAAAAAACTAGACGAATGCCATAGGAAAAGAAAACTATTAGTTAATATTCCTGATGAAAAGATCCTCAACAAAATATATGCAAACTAAATTCAACATTACATTAAAAGGATCATGGACCATAACAAAACAGGATGTCCCTAAGATGCAGGAATATGTCAACATATGAAAAAAGATTAATGTGATACACCATATTAGCAGGATAAAGGATAAAGCTCCACAGTATCATTAGGTGCAGAAAAAAAGCATTTGAAAACATTGTACACATTCTCATAAGAAAAACTCTGGAAATCAAGGAATGAAGAAAATTACTTCAATATATTAAAGGTCATAATGACAAAGCCATATCCAACAATACAATGTGAAAACCTGAGTTTTCCATCTAGCATTGGCTAGAAGGCAAGGATACTCATGCTTGGCATTTTTATTCAACATAGTATTGCAGGTCTTAGGCAGAGCAAGAACCACAGCACATTTAAGCTGGAAAGGAAAATTCCCTCTTCTTACAGGTGCTATCACCCTACATAAAACAAACCTTAAATAATCCTCAAAAAATCTGTTTGAAATAATAAAGGATTTCAATAGTGTTTCAAGTTAAAAAAATAAATAAATACAAGGACTTGTCCTAGTTACTCTCTATTGGTGTGATTAAAAAAAAAAAAACTGATTAAAACCAACATGGGGAAGCAAGGTTTTATTTTATCTTGTAAGTCCCAGGTCACAGTTCATCATTACTGAGGGAAGCAGGGTAGGAGCTCAGGACAGTCCTAGAGATAGGAGCTAAAGCACAGGTCACAGAGAATGCTGCTTACTGACTTGCTTCCCTGGCCTACTTTCTTATACAACACAGGACCACTTGCCCAGGGTTGGCACCACTCACAGTGGGCTGGGCCCTCCTAAATAGATAATCAAGAAAATGCCCCACAGACATGGCCCACATCCAATGGAGGAAATTCCTTGATTGAGGTTCCCTCTACCCAGCTGTGTCAAGTTGAACTGAAGCTATCTAGTACAGGACTGGAGAGATGGCTCACATGTTCAAAGTGCTTGCTGGCCTTGCAGAGAACTACAGTTCAGTTCCCAGCACCCACATCAGGAAGGCACAACTGCCTGTAACTCCAACTCCAAAGAGACTCAAACACATAAATAAAAATAAAATAATATTTAAAAAATTATAAATCACTATATAAAAGTCAGTATTGTTTCTACACATAAATGAAAAAAATAATTACAGTTACAATGTCATAAAAAACCCACTTTGGAGTATAATTAACTAATTAGATGAAATAGTTGTAAAATGAAAATAAGAAAACATTGATGAGAGAAGATAAGTAAGACAAAGAAATCAAAGGGCAGACTGTCTTCACAGACTGGAAGAATTAAGATTGCTTAAACTCCTGGAGTTCTAAAAATGATCCACAAAATCTGTAATTTGCCATCAAAGTTATCATGAAAACTTGGACAGAGACAAAAAAATTCTGAAGTTCTTATTGAACCACAAAACCCCACAGATGTCCAAATCAACCTTGATATATTGGAACAAACCTGGTAAAATCACAAGGCATTCTGTAGCAAAATATGTTGCAAAGTTATCATATAAAATATGTTGTCAGCATTGTCAGGCATACAGCTATCATGAAAACAACCCAACCCCACAAAAGAAACCAGGTATTTGAAAAGATCTGGAAAATTTATATATTATTCATAAAAATGCAAAAGGGTGTGGCCATTGTGGAAAATGGACGCTCCACAAAAATGAAAAAGTAGAACTACCATTTGGCCCAGGTATTCTGTTTCTGGATATCTATTAAAAATAACTGAAATGTGTATTAGCACACCCAGCTCATAGCAGAACTATTCATTTGCAGTAACTAAAGTATATAACTGAAATGTATTAGCACACCCAGCTCATAGCAGAACTATTCATTTGCAGTAACTAAAGTATAAAGATATGCTAAATATGCACGGACAGAAGGATGGTAAAGAAAATATGGCACACACACACACACACAAAGTTCTTCAATAAATAAAGGGGAAATCCCACAATATGTGCAATGTGGATGAAGATGAACCTTGAAAACAGTATACTAAATGAAACAAACCAGTCACAGACTGATAGAGGCTGTGAGTCCCCCTCTATGAAGCATTGAAAACTATTAAATACATAGAATAATACAGTGGAATGATAGTTTCCAGGTACTGAGGTATAAGAAATGAGTAGTTGCTAGTCAACTGAAGCATGATGCCCATGCTTCAGTCATATATGATGACCTAGTCTGCAGATTCTCTGTATAGCATTACAGCTGGAGTTAATAATGCTGAACTGAGCTTGGAAAATATATAAAGAAGATGCACTCCACAATCACTGCACTTACCAAAATAAAATCAAATTAATAAAGCAAAAGAAAACACAGCGACAGAAAGAACATTGACTGTAGAAGATAAAGGTCACATCAGAATGAGGTAGGGACCCCCCATTGAATCTTACAGTTGAAAACAGACAAAGGGCCACAAACCAAGAAAGACAGTTTCAAAGGTGGAATAGGCAAAGAAATGAACGTTTTTCTACTCCTCGTTAAAGTGAATTAGACTTCTGACCTCCAAAGCTGTAAAAGAATAAGTATCTCTCTCTCTCTCTCTTTTTTCTTTTTGGTCTTTTTGAGACAGGGTCTCCCTATAGCCCCAGTTGTCCTGGAACTCACTATGTAGAACACACTGGCCTTGAACTCACAGAGATCCACCTGCTTCTGCCTCCCAAGTGCTGGGGTTAAAGGCATGCACCACCATACCCAGTTGTATATCTCTTCTATTATCTATTATTTTTATTTTATGTGTATGAGTGTATTGCCTGCACGTATGGAAACATACCCATGTCATGCAGTAACCACAGAGGTCAGAAGAGGGAGCTGGATTCCCTGGAACTGAAGTTACAGATGGTTTGTTAGCAGCTATGTGGGTGCTGGGAACTGAATTTGGGTCCTCAGCAAGAGTGGCTAGTGCTCTTAACTGCCAAGTCACTAGAAAGATGACTCCAGTATATCTCTTTTACATCACCAAGATTGACGTAATTTGCTACAGTACCAAAACCAAATAATAGACCATGAAGAAAGATGTAAAAATTATATCAGAAGGCATAAGTGAAGTTGCAATTCATTTTTTGATAATATATGATTAAATTCAAAAGAGAAAATGGAGTTGTGAAGATAGCTTGGTCAAACACACAAGCACCAGAAAGAGTTCAATCCCCAGCATCCATTAAGAGTCAGGCATGGTGGCACACACTTGTAAGCAGAGCCACCATAGGAGGGTGGAGACAGTTCAATCCACATGCTCATTGGTCACTAAGCCTCACCTAGTCAGCAAGCACCAGCTTCCAGAGAGAAAGCCCATCTCAAAAAACAACATAGAGAGTGCTTCAGGAATGATGCCAGAAGGTGACATCTGGCTTCTGTATGCACATGCACACACATCAGCAGACACAGAAGCACACACACGTGTGTGCATGTACACATAAATGAGAAACTATTACCTTGGGGCCTTCATCTACTTTGTAAGTGGCTAAGGACTCAAGTTCAACAATTCCTTCATTCCTGCTTTAAGTTTAACAAGATTTGCACACTTAGATACGATTTGTCTAGGACTTTCTACCTTATTTTCCTATTATCCCTATATTAGGTAACATCCTTAGTAGCAATGTCTTCAACCAATGCAACTTGCCATCATGCAAAGTTGGCATTAATAAATCAATAACAATTTATGAAAAAATAATTATGTAAATTAGCATTCAAAGAATTTGGAGTTTTATTGCAGCTTAGTTATAGCATTAACTTCAGCATTCACATTGATGCTGACCACTGCCTTTGGGAAACGTAACTTGTAATTTGATTACTGTTTTATGCCTTGAAACTTAAAGTTCAAGCACAGACAGTTCAGGACATGTACTAAGTTCAGGCCTCATCACTCAACATGCCCATTTATTCTGAGCTCCTTTGCCACATCTACTTCTAGGTAAAGTGGATGAAAGTCTATGGAGATGTGACACAATGTTAGAAGTATAGAGGTAATGCTGTGAGGACATTCAACATAAACCACCGAAGATGGATTTGAGTACAGCAATGTATATAATGAATATAATGAGTCATTGAAATAATACAAGAGAAAGACAGGCACAGAGAAGGTACATTTGAGTTCTTGGTGTAAATATTACTATAGTGGAGATTTAGAATTTCACCAAAATGCCAGTGTCCCTAGCTTAGTGCTATTGGGAGGTGGTAGAATCTTAGTGGAAGGAAGAGGAGTTTAGTTGGAAGCTACGTGTTGCTGGCAAGTGCTGTTGAAGGTAATTATAAACACTGCCCTCCCTTCTTTATCTGTTTGCTCCCTGGCTATGAACTGAGCTGGGTTTTTCCTCTATCATATCCTGAAGTTGTCTTGTGTTGTCTCATCATGTGCTCAAAACAACAGGGACAATTCATCATGGACTGGAATCTCCAAAATAAACCACATTCTCTTTATAAATCGGTTACCTAAGGTATTTTGTTATTGTGATGGAAAGCTAACACACCTGTCAACTCCATATTTCAACACTCAGCCACTACCTGTGATACATAGTTTTTCCCTCAGGAAATACGTTTAAGGTGTTCATGGAGGGCACAGTTAATAGATGAATTATTTCAGTGTCTAGAGAAGGGTTCAGCTAAGGTTGATTAAGTGGTTTCTTTTTTCATTTAATGTTTTGATATGTCAGCCAGAGGCAGCTTTCAATTCCCTACTGACTTGCTCCACTTACTTGGGCAGTGGACCAATTCCTTCAAATGGAACAAACTTCTCCTTTGCCCAAGTGTTTGCTCAAGAAGTGACTGCATGGGGGTTTACATGAGTGGAAGGTTTGTTCCACATTATTTGTATTTTGTTGCAAACTGCTTTCTCAAAATGGGTTTTATTTAATATTTGATCTCCAGTAAATTGCTGGAGCATACATTTTATGCCCTGCTGAGAAATCAGAATTTATTTAAGAACTCAAACATCCCAGTAGTTCATTTTAAGAGCAGCAATATCATTGGTTTACCAAAGTGCTTTGTAGAAAATGCAGACTCACTGGAGGTTTCTTCAGAGCTACCGTAAGAAATGGTGGATATTCATCACAGCTGAAGACAAATACATCATGAAGATACTTGAATTTACAATGAATTTTGTCTTCAAGAGAAAGACATCATTAATTGTATATCCAGAGGTTTGGGGATCATATCATGGGTAATTATCTATTATCAAGGCTGAGTCAGGATTAGTGTCTGAATTTTGAGAAATGAGATATAACACATCTCAAATAAGTAACTCAGAACCCAGAACAAATAATAGGCTTTGGCAGAGAGGAAGAGCCAAGGGATAGAGCAGAACCAGTTAGTGGTCAGTGAGTGATTTGATGATGGAGTCATAAAATTAAATAAGTTCTATAGAAGAAGCAATCATTATGTTTGAGAAGATTGTTGAAAACCTGTAGCAAATTCGTTGTTCTTGTTCACCACAGGGTGCTCAGAATATTGTTAAGAACAGTATGAGAATACTAGCAACAGCCTAATGAGGCTCACACCTAAAATCCCAGCCCTTGAGAAAGGAGGATCACCATCAGTTTGAGGTCAGCCTGGGCTACACAGTATATGATAAGTCCAAAGTCAGCCTGAACTACAGAATGAGACCATGTCTCAAAAAGTACATAAATAAATAGAGCTGAGTCAGCAAGATGGCTGAATTAAAAAATGTGCTTGCCACACAAGCCTGGTGACCTGAGTTCAATTCCCAGAACCCACAGTGGAAGGAGAGAGCTAACTCCTGAAGGTGTCCTCTAATGTCCACACATGCCATGGCACATTCATTGCACCTCACCCTACACACACACACACACACACACACACACACACACACCATACACATACACAAAAATAATAAATGAAATAATAAAAATAAGTGGCAGGAGCTAAAAGCAATCATTGTCACATCAAGATATCACTTAGATGAGGATTCCTAGGCAGGGACTCCTGTTCTAGTCATAAAGTGCCTATACTAAATGACACTGATTCACAAAATCAAGGAACACTTTAACAAGAGTTGGAAGCACATTAGAAAACAGCTTGAATTATTTTCAAAATGATTTGTGAGACCATTTGCATACCCAGAACTTCTACAGGATAAAGATAATAACTTATTCTACAAAGAAAGGTTATGAAGTATTTGAGTCTAATGTTTAAAATTATGATAGGATTACAGAAAAAGGATCATTAAATGAAAGCTTTATAAATTCCAATTCTTTGTTAGTTTGTTGAAAATGCTTTACATATGCATTAAAATGTCAGAGATATTTCAAGAATATTTAAGTTTTTACATTATCTGTGTATATGAACAATTTTATTTAAAAATTGTTAATAACAAAAGGTCTGCTTTTTATAAAACTATGATACTAATAGGGCACTTCTATTGGTACATACAGTGAACCGAGAAGGCATCTGAATATTCATCAAGTCTTCTTCCTCTTGGACTATTATCACCAGTATAGTAAATAACCACAGATGATAATGGGTGTGTGAAGAATGAACTGTAAACCACGACATGAGAAATGTCTTTGAATTTCAGTCGATCACTGTGTCCAAAACTAATCCAGGCAGTATTTTCATTAACATAAATGATCCACAGAAAAATCACTTTAATGTATGCCTAATGTTCCTCCTGTCTATATGCCTTAAAGCATATAGATTGAATAAAAAAGATGAGACATGATATGAAAACAAATGTTTTGGCTATAACTGATTGAAATGTTTTCTGTTTTTAAAAGATTGTATAACGATATATCAAGATAGTTTCTCAGTTCTCATCCTGACCGTTGTGTGCTCATTTCCGATGATGGTCTCACTGTCCTCCTCCTCACACCCTACACCTGTGCTGTAACACCTACTCTGGTATTCATTTGAGAAACAAGGAGTTTGCTTTCCAAAATTAAAGAAATGATTACCTCATTTGAAAATGGGAATTTGACAGGACAGTTACATGTGGGTAATGAGTAATATTGCACATAAATGTACTTTTATTCTGTAACTGAGGGGAAGGGCATTTATGAGTGTCTTGGTAGATTTGTTCCTCTTTTAATCTCCTTTTGTTCAGATCTTTGAGTGTTTTTATATATGTCCTAATACTGTTATTAACTTATTAGGTGGGATAATAATATTGTATGTTTAACCAAATATTCATAAGTTATCAGAAATGAATCATTTGTCTGGATATCACAGAGGAGAGAAGCTGTGAATTCAGAATCTGAAAAATGTATTTAACATTGGTTGGAAAATTAAACCCAAAATTCAGCCAATCAAATGTGTATTTGGAAAGTACTTCAGGTCAGCACTGTTCAACAAGGATTTATATCTTAAAGGAAAATTTCTTTGACTTGCTATCAACCTAAGTTAGAACCAAAATCATATTTTAAATTTATTTAGTTAGTGAGTGAATGTGTGTGTGTGCGTGAGTGCGTGCGGGCGGGTGTGCGTGCGTGTGTGTATGTGTGCATGCACATAGGGTGGGCATGCACCTTGTTGAGGCAAGGACTCTCTTGTTTCTGCTGCCGAGCTTTGTACTCCAGGCTAGCTGACCCACAAGCCTGCAGATGGTTTCCTTGTTCCCATCAACCATTTCAATGTACAAAGGCTGGTATTACAGAGTTACTGCCACCACATCCAGGTTTTCTAAGTGGGATCTGCAGATGAGTCTTGTGTAGCTGGTATTTTTACCTGCTGAACCAACCTCAAATATTATTAACATGATCTAACTGTACATATCAATGGGATTCAGTGTAGTATTGTGAGACAAATATGCTATAGGCACTGATTAAATTCAGTATTTTACTGCTCCCTGCCTCTGGTTGATATCTAGTGTTCTCTCACATCACTCACCTCAAAACAAAACTATACACCTGTGGCTTAGGTTCTTATTTCTGGAAGAGGAAGTGAATGCTGGGCACCTTTATTTAAGCATCTTGGATGTCACATGTCAATCATTTCAGTTTCCAAATAAATTTTACAACTGGTGGGGTTTGTTGGAAGTTTGTTGACCACATAAACTTCAGGAGAAATTAACATCTTTAAATTATCAAATTTATGTAGCCTTAAACAAGATTTTTTATCCTCTCTACCATTTCATTAAATGACTATACCATATATTAAATATTTGAAATTGGGCACAGTGGCATTTGCCTGTAATCTTAGCATTCAGGAAGCTTTTGTGAGGAGGACTGCTGGGAGCTTGAGGTCAGCTTGGCAACAGAAGGAGGTCCTCTCTCAATGTAAATAGATAACTATTGCTTAACATTTCCACATGCTTTATTTTATTACTAAATATTTCTAAATATACTCACACTTTTTGCTTCATTAAGGTAACATAAATGGTAATAATCAAGACCGTATTTCCCATCAGTGAACTGCTGATCTATATTAAATGCGTGAGCCATTTCTCACCAATTTTAACAACGTACCTGTAGATTCCTCTTGATTTTCTGTGCAGACAACTGTACAATCTGTATAACTAGGTTAGTAGGTTATTTGGGTTTCTCTCTTTCAAAGTGTTACATTTTATTTGATTTATTTGTTGTTCTCCTGATGCCTTGAAGTGCTGTTTCACAGTGAACACAAATATTCATGATACATATTTCTGTTTTCATCCTGATTCCCGATTTTTAATGAAAATATCCTTCCTCTTGTTAGAGTCATGATCAGAGTCGGAACCTCACCACATGCACTGGAAATGCCCAGGTGCTTTGGTCCTGAAAAAAGATTTGAATGCAGATAAATTAATAATAACAAAAGAAGAGCTATTCTATTAATGGAGAAAAATACTTCTGACATTGGAAGTTGGACAGAGCCCTGTGACTTGCACCTGCTCTGTTTCTTAACGGATAACCTTCAGTGGGGAGGGGGAAGTTCCAGTCTTTCTCATTCACTAGTTTCTTTCATATGCTAATCTTGATGCCTCTGGAACCTCCCCGTTTATCCTATTCTCCACCACACTACCATGCTCACTGAGCATAACTGAAATACTATTTTATTTTCAATTTTAGATGTGTTTATTCAGAAGTTGCTAAATTTTACCTATTTAAAAATCTACTTATGAGTATATTTTTATTACCTTATTATTTATTACCTTACCCTTTTGTTTAACATGGAATATGATGTTCTAGTTCTAGTCTGCTTTTCTGTTGCTATTATAAAACACTGACCAAAGCAAATTGAAATGGAAAGGGTTTATTTTGTTTACAGTTTACATTCCATCATCCAGGGAAGCCAAGGTAGAAACTCAAAATAGGAACCTGGAGGCAGGAACTGAAGCAGAAGCCACACATCCCAAATGTGCAAAGACAGATAAACACCGGAAGACAGAGCTGAGATCTGTTCAGAGAGAAGCCCCTAGAGTCAGAAAGTGGGAGGGATAATTCAATATGCTCATGAACTGATTGTAGGCTAGCCTTAAAGTCTAATTTAAGAGATACCACACACATGAATGGCTGTAATTTCCAGGAATTACATCATAATCTTATATTATGCATTGGAGAAAAGTCCCCCAGTGTTTTGTATAGAAAGGCAGGATTGCAACCATTCCAAGCGGAAAAGTTAAATATTAATAACTACAAACTGTGAATACCTGTCCTTTATTAGATTTCTTTCATCCAGAGCCACATAAGGACTGAAGAGAACATTGAAAAATTCCAGCCAGTGATAAATCTTCCCTGTTTCCTGTTTCTTGTAAGGGAAGAAAATTTAAACAGATAAAGGAAGTCTTTAGAAGGTTATGGCCCAGGAAGAGGGGAGGGGAGAGAATGTGTGTGTGCATGTGTATATGATTATGAAAAGTTTCTACTTTAGCACAAGTTCCTACCATATCAACAGAACATTACTGTCATAACACTTAATTGCAGATGAAAGAACTGCAAGATATAGCTTAGCTTGTTGTCTGTTTGTTCAGTCATTGGAGACAGGGCCTCCAAATGTAGCCCGAGGTGCTCTCTAACCCGTGGTCTCTTGTCTCTACCTTTTGAGTTCTGATATTACAGGTTTGAATCACCATGAACAGACTTCTATACAGCCTTTATTAAGGAAAATTAAAAGACTGAAGAAAAAAATATCAAATCTCTGATTAGCCCAGACACAAAACATAACTCAGATTCAAGTCAGAAGAACATTAGAATATCACTATCCTGATGGGAGCCAAAATATTTTAAAAGAGAAACGCTTGTTCCCCTACTGTTGGGTATTACACTATTGAAATAATGAGTCCCCCAAATTAGAACTTCCCTGGAATCTCATGCCAGGAAAAGTGAAGAACTGGAGTTTGGTGCCAGCAGAGGAACCTGTTTCCCAGTACGAGTTTCTCACAGTTCTGCAACTTGTCAGACCATCTTGCAAAAAAGACTGGTGATAGAAGATGATGGGCCGATGTGGGCAGGACCACACCCACACACAGAGCAAGACTTCTTCCTTATGCATGTCTTACTCTCTGTTTAAACCTAAACCTCATGCAGGATCTGGAAGATGGACTTACAGGGTTGTTGTTTTTTTTAGGTGGGGAGGTCAATGGACCCTCTTGTTCTGTTCCTCTTCCCAATATGGCCACACTGAATAAAACTGATTCTCCCTATTTTTTATCTCTTTAATTGGTCTATTGAGGATGGGTGGCCCAGCCTAGAATGTGAGGGTTTTCAATGTGCCAGGCTTGACCCTAACAACTCCAATAACAAAGTCTCACACTAAACACAAGATAAACTTGGCTCACATAATTTACCACATCATGCCCAGCTTCAACCAAACATTTCAGAGTGTAGCAGATACACCAGAAAAACACAGCCTGAAATGATGAAGAATCCATCAAGACAGACTAAGATAATGCATCTTTGGGGACTATCAGATAATTTAAAATATAGATAACTCAAAACAGTTCACGTAAGAACTCTATGGAGTAAGAAAACAAAGTGTGTAAAACACAGAGGTAGTGAAAGGAAAAAGAGAGAGATGCTCTGACATAGCATTCAAAAAAAACTGTAGGAAATCAAGAACACCGCAACAAGAATGACCTTGGAGTGGCTCGGGTAAGAAACAGTCAGCCTAAAGAGGAGTGCAGGGACAGGACGGGCAAGAAGAGGGCGCGAAGAAAGGTTTAGGAAGGAACAGAAAAAATCGATGCCAAATTAGAAGTTTCTAGTCCAGAAAAAGTATATTCCAAAAGAGAAGCAACAAGACTTTTGGCAAAAAAAAAAAAAATTGAAGGTTGAAGGATATTTGTGACCCATAGATTTGCTTTGCAAGAAATGTTTAAATCATTCAGAGAGAAGGGAAATGACATACGTCACCAACTCAGATCACCATTAAAATGAAACAGCCAAAAGAAAGAATAAGGGAGAAGAAATCTTTCATACTTTTATATTTAATTTACCAAAACAGCTTTTCAGAATAAGAAAAAAATGTATTGAGTGCTGGGGTTCAAGAGATGGCTCAGTGGTTAAGAGCACTGACTGCTCTTACAGAGGACCCAGGTTCAATACCCAGCACCCACATGGTGGCTAACAACCATCTGTAATGCCAGTTCCAGGGGATCCAATGCTTTCTTCTGACTTCTGCATGCATTGCAGGATACGGTTGCACTTACACACATATACAGGCAATACATTCACATGCATAGAATAAAAATAAAAGTAAAAAGTATTGAGTGCTCATAGCATATATAAAAGTGAACTGAGCAATATGAACATTATTAGGAATCAGGAGTACTCTCATGAGATTCCTGCGTTATTTTCAACGACTAGAGTTCAGTTCAAAGGTAACTTAAACTTGTTGTCAATGTATAGTCTGACTTCAAGTGAAATAATTAAAATATTCAGAAGAAAAAATAGTTGAGGCACTGAGACAGGAGAGAAAAAAAGAAACTGTAATAAAAGTATTCACTGGGGCTGGAGAGATGGTTCAGCCATCAAGAGCACTGACTCCTCTTGCAAAGGACTCTGGTTTGATTCCCAGCACCCACATGGTGGTTAATAGTCATCCCTAACTCCATTTTCAGGTGACCCAACCCATTCTCTGACCTCAGGCACCACACAACAGGGGTGTACTTACATACATGCGGGCAATACCCTCATGCACAAAATATGAAAGAATAATAAATGAAATATTTTTAAAGTATTCAAAGTGGAGAAGAAAAGAAGTTTAAAGAAACAAAATATAAGTGCCAAGAAGATAAATATTGACACAACTATATTAATAGTCACTGAAAGTTTTAAAGAAACAAAATATAAGTGCCAAGAGGATAAATACTGACACAACTATATTAATATTCACTTTAAATGTGAACAGCCTAAACACCCCAGTTGAAAGACAGAAATTAGGCCAGGCATGGTGGTGCACACCTTTAATCCCAGCACTCGGGAGGCAGAGGCAGGTGGATCTCTGTGAGTTCAAGGCCAGCCTGGTCTACATAGTGAGTTCCAGGACAGCTGGGGCTACTGGGAGATCCTGTCTTAAAAAGAGTTGCCCCCAGAAAAGACAGGAATTGTCAGAGCAGTAAAAGAAGAGACCCACCATCTGTTGACTGAAAGCATTCCTCTTAAAAAATAATAACTCAGTGATTAAAGATCTACAATGCTAACACTCATCAAAAGAAAGCTGGAACAGCTGTATTTACTTCAGAGAAAGCATAATACAGAGCGACAAAGAGAGATATAAAAAGAGCCATTATATAGAAATAAAGAGGTCAATTCTAGAAGGCCAAATAATCTTTATTGTGTGCTTTAATAGCAGTGGCAAAACACGTGGCAAAATCTGATAGAAATCTGAGGAACAGTAAGCCAATCCCACCAGCAGAATATCAGATTTCAATTCAATTCTGTTAGTAACAGATAGATTCATCAGGCAGAAAATTTGTAAAGACAGCACCATCAATAAGCTGGATCTAATTAACATCCACAGAATATCTATCTAACATCATTAAAATATACAGTCTTCCATGTTCATATGGTGCATTCCCAAAATGGACGTTTCTGGGAATTCCTCCTGTCTTACCTAAACCTTATAATCAAAATTAATCTTAGGTTTTGAGATCCTTAACACTGTCTATTTGATCTTCCTCCCTGTTATGTAATTGGCTTATTCAACTATCTTTAGGAAAACAATGTCAGCAATTTTAGTAGGCCTTGGGCTGCTCTTATAATCAATTTTTACAAGCTCGCTAAGCTAAACAGTTAGCTTAAATCTTAAAATACGTTCTTTATTTCTCCTCCATGACCCTTCCTTGTTCCTGACACAGAATAATACGTGTGTTGTGTGCACACGTTCACGCACTGTGGAAATATCAATACTGAAGCAGTGACTGTGGAAGCATGTAAAGCGATGAGTTATCCACGGTATATGTTGCTAACAGCATGTGGGCTTAGGTTGGTAACATCTATTTGTAGTTTTGTATTCTGTTCTGGACCAGTAGGAGTCAGACAAGGCAAACTTCTCTGTGTAAAGGTTCTTTAAGATTTCCTTTTCCATATCATGCTGGATGAACTGTTTAAATAAGCACAGAGAAAGTCTTTTGAGGAACAGTCCTGAGAGAAATCAGAAGGACAGTTGGGAAAACAGATTGGGCTTACTCTCCGTTTAAGCAACTCCAGAAGTTCAACTTTCTTGAATCAGGCACTGCCACAGTGTTGCATCTGTCATAGACACTGTACCTTCATCATGATTCAGTATCACTAAATGTCATAGTTAATGCATTAAGACAAGTAAATAAGTACAATTTAATAGGGGAAAATCAAATTGTCTTTGTTCTCAGAAAACATAACTGTCCATGTAGAAAACCCCTCGCTCCTCTCTGGGCCTTTGTCTGACTAGGTTGGCATAAGAAAGAAAGAGCCATAAAGAGGGGAGTAGTAGGAAATAGATGTTACCATGGGAATGTCTGGCTGGGAGAAGAGGAGGGAGAGATATGCAGCGACCATGGGGGTGGGGAGGAGGGAACTTAGGAGAGGCAGGATGGTGGAGGCAGGTGTTAATGGGGGAAGGGTGGGGATAATGGGGGTGCTTGGACTGGGGAGAGAGAGGAGGGATGAATTGAGCTTGGGTGGCATGAGAAGCCAGAGTGAAATGTGTTATCTCTGGAAACCCCTGAGAAATATACATACAGTGTCTGAACATTAGTGCATGTGTACACCTGGGGCCTGTATGGCAAGAAGCAGAGTGCCAGACAGGAGGCTTCCCTTCAAGTCGTCAGAATAATCCAAGAGATTCCCAAAATAATACAGGCTATCCTATCATCAGAGATCTGGGTTATCTCCCAAAACTCATCAGCAAGTATACCATACACCACTCATCAATGAAGCTTCATTTTGCAATAGATGGAGGCTGCTGCAGAGTTCCACAAGCGGTCACACACAGAGTATACATCTGAGAGATGTTCAGTCCTAGGTGACACATCTACAGTCGAACCTCTATACCTAAGATCATGGAAGACAGCGGAGCAGAGGGTGGAGAGAATACTAGTGCATCTCAACTCTCACCAGCAAAGCTTCCTTATACAACAAAGTGTGATGTACACAGAAGGCACACCTGGCTAAACTTTAGAGAATAAGAGACTGTAGAATGTATGTTCCTGGATAGGACTCCTATATTAAAACTTACCCTCCCATGGCTCAGGGATCATTGCAGAAGAGTGGGTGGAAAGATTGTAAGAGTCAGGATTGGTCCATGAACATAGGGAAACAGAGGTTCTAGGTCACTGGAGGTTAACTCATTGTGAACTTATGGCACTGGTGGCATCCAGCATAAGAAGGATAAATTTATATCAAAATGATTTATTAAATCAGTTTTTATTGAAATAGTAATGACAGCTATCTCATTTCTGAAAGGCTGAGAACCTGGTAGTTGCTCAGTCCTTGAGGCTGGGTGCCTCAGCAGTCTGAATACCCCACCATGGCTGGTTCAGTCAGACTGGAGAATCTGCGAACCCTGTAGATGTTCAGCCCCCAGCTGTATGCCTGAGTGGTCCCAATCTGACACCTGGAACATTTCTCGAGATCTGCTAGTCTTTGGTCAACAATGGAGCAAAAACCCAACAATCATCCTAATGCCATGTTCATTTCTACCTGGGTTGCTATCAGAAGGTCCCCCCGCCATGTTTGGGGTGAGTCTTCCCATATCAATTAAGGCAATCAGAACGATTCTCCAGTTGAGCCTCCCTACTCAGAATTGATTTAATTTGTGGCAAGTTGACATTAAAACCAACCACCACAATAGCCAGAAGGAGGAATCAACAGAAATGATCTTTAACCAGTGAATAGACAATTAAACTGATGGCAAATCCTCATAATGGAATATTATTCACCCATGAAATTAAATTTGCTATTAAGCTTGCAAAGACATGGAAGAATCTTTAGTATACTTGATAATAAAAAAAGTCAACCTTCAAGAATCTATCTCTGTGACATTTTAGAGAAAAACAAACTAAGAGAAATGTAGAAATATTAGTGTTTCTCGGAGATTTGGTAGGAGAGAGGGAATGAGTCATCAAAGAACAGGGAAAAAGGCAGTGAGACTCTTGTGTATAATGCATGACATCCACTTTCTAAAATCCATGCAAATATGTGTATGTATGCTTGTGTGTGTGTGTGAAAGTTGAATAAGTGGCTTTAATTAATGCCACATATCAATATTAGATTCATTAATTGTAATAAATATATCTCTCAAATGCAAGGTGTAACAGAGAAAATAATGTGAGTGGAGGAGGAGTATGCTGAGAAGGCTATTTTCTGTTCATTTTTTATGTAAAGCTGAAATTGGTAGAAAAAATGAGGTTGGGGTTATAGCTCAGTTGGTAAAGAAGTTGCTTAAAAGCTCTGGCTCTAGCCCCAAGTATAAAACCAGATGAGGTGGCTACACCTGTCAACCTATAATCCCAGTACTGAGGAACTGGAGGCAGATGAGTCAGGAACTCAAGGTCATTCTTTGATTTACAGAAAGTTCAAGGCCAGCCTTGATAAATAAGATCCTGCTTCAAAAAAAAAATCCTTTTTAAAAATTAAGTCTACAGCAAAACTATTACCAAATTGAAAGCTGTGTAAAAATTTAAGAGATTCATTAACAATTGTCCTTCAGATTGATGACTTCATAATTCTATTTTCTATTTAATAGTTTTAATTTTTGATGACACATCTACAATTCAACCTCTATACCTAAGCCTCAGGGAACATAGAGTAATGGGGTAGAAAGAATATTGAGACAACTGTCAATTCTCATCAGTGAAGCTTCCTCATGCAATGGATGGTGATGAATCCGGAAAACCACAGCTAGCCAAAATGCAGAAAATAAGAAATTACTAAGCAGAGAACTTAATCCTGCATAGGACTCCTCTATCAAACCTCTCCAACCCAAGGGTCAGGGATCATTGTGGAAGACAGAGCAGAAAGACTGTAAATGCCAGAGGTTGTTATGAGCACACGGAGACAGTTTCCCAGATAGCTGGGAAACTATTAATGTGAGCTTATAACAGTTGTGACAGCATGCACAAGACTCATGCAATCTCAAGGGATACAAAATTGAGCATAGATATATGAAGTGGATAAGAAGCTCCAATCTTACCTGAGGAACTATTGTCAAATAGTAACTACTGGGAGGGGGAGAGTTGGCTTTTTTAAGGGACGTGACACTAAATAGGTTAAACAGACCCCAGTAGATGGATGCACACTGAAGGACATTTGAGAAGCCAAACTTGGCTCAATACCCCTTAATACATATGACAGAGTACATGAAATCCGGCTAGGGGACTATAGGAGGGGTGCAGATAGGGAGGGGAGTCTAAATGTGACGAAAATACAGTGTATAAAGTTTGCAAAAATTTTTTAAATTCAGGAAAACAATTTGTATTTGCTTATGACAGATATTTATGAGTTTCTTTTTAAAAAGTTCAACTTTGTTTTATTTATTATTATTGAGGTGATTGGCAGGGGTTTCTTGTACCACATGTTCAGTTCTCTCCTTCACCTTTATGTGGGTTCTAGGAACCAAACTCAGATGTCACCCTTAGTTAGCAAGCACCTTTACCTGCTGAGCCATCTTAGCACATTTATGTTTCAATCTACAACTATTTAAAACTACTTTTTTGCTTGGATTTACACAGCATGGGATTACTGAAATGTGCTGGCTTCTTAACCTTTCTTTAGGAACTGACAAACACCATGTTGCCAAAATAGGTATATAGCCCTGTCTTCTGCTGAGACATAAATCTTTCCTGTTTATTCCCTGGACATGTCACCTTAATGGAGACCTGACTTATTAGCCATGCTTAATGCAGTCTTTCCCTTACTCAGGCACAACACTCTGTCTCCTTATATGCTCTGACTGGTACCCAGTAAAACCCAGGCTTGAGGTCACCTCCACACTAATACACTCCTATCTAAGAAGTTTGTCACACAGTCTTATATTATTGTCAATTTATCTATGCACAAAAGCAATTATTTCTTGCACAAATCTCATATAATCTCCCATATGGGCAAAAATCATACAAGTTACTATGTTTTCTTGGGCCACACAACTCACATGTGAAATAGAGCATATATATATAT
>NW_008336930.1:122021-191497 GCF_000622305.1 Nannospalax galili
AATTTGTCAATAAAAGAAAATCACAAGGAAGAACCCTTTTCCCCTACAAAAATCAAACTGCAAACAGTACATGGAACTTGATGCCATTTTTGCAGAATGGTAACTGCTACATATAGATAGTTACAAAACATAACAGAAACATACATATACATGCATATTTATGTGTCAGATGTCTGTATAACATTATATTTAGCATGTATGCCATAGTTCATTTCTTCTGCCATTCTGCACAACTTTTAAGCAATAGAAATTTACTTCTTTCAGTCCTTCATTCTGGGGACAAAAAAATAAAAAATAAAGGCAAAAGCATGTAGCTCTGGTGAGCTCCTATTTGCTTGCAGCAGAAAGCAGAAATTCAGAAGGGAGAGAGGGACCTTCAGGAATTAATCACCCCTAGGAACTCTAGCTTTGAATATTATTTCATTGGGGATTAAACTTCAACACACATTTTCAAAGTGGTCAAGAAACACAGCAGCATCCAATTCAGTTGGGACAAGATCATTTTTGTCATGTTTGACAGAGAAAGGGAAGATGGAGATTCAAATTAATCAAAACGATAAAACTGAAAAATGATGAGAAAACACCCTCAGGTGTGATAGAATAATATTTATGCATTTTTGTGAAATATTGTATGCTTAAAGACAAAGATATATTTGGCTTGTTCCTTGCATAATGAAGTCCCAGAATACAGATGTAGTCCAATTATTTAACTCACATATTAATCATCTATCCAGAGACACAACTGATAGTGTTGTGTTATATGCAGACAGAGCATAACTATGATGAAGCTGTGTAAGTGGGAATTAAGTAGAAGCCAGGGTTCCGTGAAGGTGGGGTGCCTTCTAAATATAAGATCTTACTTTGGGTAAATTACAGTTTGGACAGTAAGCATCTTTTAAGTAGAATACCAAGCCACTTTAATAACAACATGAAAACATGGGTTTTATTCTATTCCCAGATTCTCAATGCAGTCTTAATATTTATTAAATTATCTGTGTCATTCTACCGCCAGGAAAGAGATAACTGCATACTGCCAAGGAATGCCACAATGTCATTCATGTTAATTTAATGCCAGTGATTATGCATCAGAAAACCTCTTGTTTCTTTCAAATAATGTTTTGTGAGCAACTGGTACAATAAATGTTGTTTTGCTTTGAGTAAGTCTCAATGTCACCTTTACTCTTTCACCAGGAGCTGCATTTTCCTTGCCTGAGCAGCGATGGAAATGTGGTGTGGATGGGTTAACAGTACACAGCATCTTTCTGACTTTCTGCTATAAAGGGTAGGAGGATAAGATCCCCTAATTTCACAGTACAATTTGTATTATTAGTATAAATGTGTTTCTCTGCTCCAGCGTGTGTTCCAAGTGGGTGCCTTCCTCATTGACAATGGTAGTAATTTAACAAGACTTAAAACTGGATTAGCTTTTAAAAGAAGCCTGATTTTGGAAAAGATGGAGAAGAGCTGAACACAGTGAGAAAATGCTTTAATGAAGGATGAATGACAATTCATTTCTCAGGAGTGTTTATTCCCCTAAATAATTTGTACAATACATTCTGTTCTGTTGACCCATGAGTTACCATGTTGGAGCTTTGGGATCCAGTGATGTTTCAGGAAGATGCAAAGTCCTAACTTCTACTTTTGTAATTTTTACTTAAAATTAAAACACTTCTTACTAAGGAGAGTGGTCTGATCAATTTACATTCTTCCTGCATGACTAATACCAACTTTCATAAAATTAAAATAAAAAGGCATAGCCCCTTTCAGACCTATTGACTGTTCCTTGATATCTCTCTCTCTCTCTCTCTCTCTCTCTCTCTCACTCACTCACCTCAAGCTCATAGTGACTACTCTCAAACTTTCTTTATAACTGATGATTACTTTTAACTCTTCATTATCCCATCTCCAACTCCCAAGTGTTAGGATTTTGGGCATGAGCCCCAATGCCCTATTCTTACTACTTCTGTGTGGCTCTCTACATTTCCCCACACCACAACTTCATTTCTCCAATCTTCCTATCACTGGAGTCTCCTTTACCTAAGAAAGCCCAATCCGACCTTTAGATTTTTTATCTCATATTGACAGAGGAAGAGTCACTGAGTCTCCTTGTCAAATAACCATCTCCTCATGGAACTGCATATTTGTTTTTATGCCACCATTGTGATTTTACATTGGAGTAATGCCATGATCACAGTATATTTCTTTCACTAGACTTAGTATTCCCTCAATGTTATGGATGGATCTGTCTGGCAACATCTATTACATCTCCCAAATCAAGCCAGGGGCCAGTGCAGTGCTTCTGGTACAGATGTATTGAATTGATAAACAAACCATGGCTAATTCAACCAATTAGGGTCCCAGCAAACAAAAAAAAATTTTTTTTTGAGTCAGAGTCTTCCTACGTAGCCTTGGCTTGCCTAGAACTTGCCATATAATCCATTCTGATCTCAGTCTCACAGAGATCTACCTTCCTCCCAACTGCTGGGATTGAAGGCTTGTACCATCATACCCAGTCTACATCTCTTTCTTACATTTCTTCTTAAAAGGAAAATCAGTCTTCAACCACACATCTGTTTAACATCATAGCCACATATAACTACTAAGTATTTGAAATGTGGGTGGTTCAACCATGGAAACAAATCTGATATTAAATTTGGTCTTAATTTTAACTTTAATAATGATATGTAGCTACCATACTAGAAAGCATAGAATAATTATTAGGTTTTAAAATTGTTTCACTTCATGTTAAAATATCTAATAGAAGGTTGTAGACATGTCAGGGAAAGATAAAATGCGATGATTAGGAAAGTCAACTAGAAATGAAATGGCAAAGAGAGATGAGAGAGAGAGAGAGAGAGAGAGAGAGAGAGAGAGAGAGAATTAAGCTGGACGTTATGGCCCATGCCTTTAATCCCAGCACTCAGGAAGCAGATGCAGACAGATCTCTGTGAGTTCAGGGCCAGCCTGGTCTATATAGAGAGTTTCAAGGCATCTGGCTCTACAGGGACACCCTGTCTCAAAAATGGTATAACTTTATATAGTTTCATTATACCCTTCACCACTAGCTAAAGTCAAGTACAGTTGATGGTCACTGTCTTGAGCCTTTTACAAAGTTTCCATTTTCTACTTACCTTTCAAAATCCAGTTGCAATCAAACACCAACTAGTGAATTTCCCTGACAATTCTAACCCATGAAAAATTCCCATTTCCTTAATTTGCCTTTAATTTTCAGTACTGCACAAGTTCTTTCTTCCTTCAGTGAGTGCCTTGTATAATGTAGCTGGGAAAGCACTCTTAAAGCAGCTCAGCCTTCTAGGTTAATAGCTTCTTTTGGTCCATGACTGACTAAGACAATGAAGAAAGACATGACTCAATCACATGAAAAGAGTATGATACTTCTGGGAAAAATTGAACTAATGAATTGAGAATTGTTTACCTTCTTTGAAAACTGGCCACAGGAAGTGACTTCAAATGCACAAGGATATATTTAATTATATGGTCACCTGCAACTTAACTGAAACATGTCTGAACTGTTGAAAGGGATGCTCCTTTTCTTAAAATCCACTTTTCTTGGGATCCCTGACATAGATGGGTTTTATTTTTTCCTTTTTCTCCAATATCCCATATCATTTTGCAACTGTTACTTTTTGTGTGCTAAAAGAAAAAAAAAATGAAGCACCAACCAGATACATTTCTCTGTACCTATCCCCGTTCTGTTAGTTTTTAAAAATATTTCTCTCAGATGTACATAATTTCTATGACTTTTCAAAGCCAAAATTCTGTCATATTTATTTTTCCAGTTCTGTAGATCATGGGGTTCCCTGAGTAAAATCTTGGTCCCTATCTAATTCATCCTAGTATTGTTCAAACACAGTCCTTTCTAAATGCCATACTCATCAGGTAATCATAATGTTGATTTATGGACAGTGGTTTCTGGAATGGCTTGATTCTGAGATTCCAAGTGTACTATGTGAGCATTAAGACCTTGTGACTTTTATCCTTACTCCTCTGAAGATCCCACCACTGTATTACAATTTATTCTCAATCATCTGTTCATGATAGATGTATCTACAAACAGAAACCACAATACACTCTTGACAAGCCTTGTGCCATGTTGAATCTCCTCCTTTTTATGGCTGCATTCTTTTACACAGGCTGACATACTCATTCAAGTTCACATTTGGCTTATATTCTGCTCATAATATTTCTCCAAGAACTTGAAATTCTGGGTCCTTTTTCTGCCTCGGTGGCTGTAAAAATCAAGAGCCCCGAGGGACAAGGCACATAAACATGAGTGACAACACAAGATGTATACCATCATCATAAAATATTAAGTACTCACAGCCATTCATTAATCTCTCCCCAGAAACTAACTCTCAGTTTCACTTCAAACACAAAACTCTGTCAAATATTTAAGAGACTTCTTTTCTTGGGGACTCTTAGCTGTAGAAAAGAGAAACAGCAGCATAATTAGACCACTAAATTATGGCTAAGGACAATAGAGCACAGGTGGGGACTCTGACAGCCTGAAAAGCACATGGTTAATCTAATGGATACTTCAGTCACCTAACACTGACTATTGCCTGTTAAAATTCGAGTCTCAAATGTCCCTTCCAGGGTCATGTTTTGAAAGCTTGATCTGCAACAATGGGATCCAACCTTGAGGAAGCAGATCCGCAGGAGAAGGTACTTGGGGATGTGTTATCCCCAATTCCTGCCTTACTCTCTGCTTCCCAGGTTGCTATGATGATGTGAACATCTTCCACCACACTCTGGACACCAGGAGCCAAATGGCTCTGCCATGCTTTGACCACAATTATGACCTAAAACCATGAGATAAGATAAACTTTTTCTTCCATAAGCAGTTTCTGTTAAGGATCTTGGTCACAACAACACAACACAAAAGTAACATGTTGTCATAAGGGAAAATGGGTCTAATGTTGGCAGACAGCATTTATCCATGAAATTCTAGGAATGGCACCACTGAGGGCTAAACTGCAGTTGCTATGAATGACAAATAATCCATATAATCTTGCCTTCTTTCTTGACATGGAATAATCAAGATGCATTTGAGTATAACTTGGCATTATAACCTGCTTGCTACATATGCTCTATCTTCTTCCTAAACAGACCTTTTGTTCTATGGCTTCTTCCTAAACAGACCCTACGTTCCATGGGGATACAACTTACATTCTATACATACATTTTTATTTATCTTTTTGAGACAGGGTCTCCCTGTAGCCCCAGCTGTCCTGGAACTCACTATGTAGACCAGGCTGGCCTTGCTCACAGAGATCCACTTGCCTCTGCCTCCCGAGTGCTGGAATTAAAGGCATGCTCCACCACGCCTGGCCCATCTATACATATTTTTATGCTCCTTAATGCCACAAATGGTTCTGAACTTGTGGAGATCAAATGAAATTTCTATTTATTGCTGGCTAATTTTTAGTTTGACTTACCCCACATGTATTATTGGATAGAATCATGTATGTGTTTCATATAAAAATAAGAATAATGTATTTACAATTTATAGTATATATGTTTCATGCATATTATTGAATGACTAATACTGACTACATGGAACAGATTTGAGAGTTGTGTAATGAATGTGTTCATTACAAACATTTATTGAATGTCAAAATTAATTGTTCTATTGCCAGTAGGCTAAGTCACTCCTTAGTTATCCAGGAATAGCCACATTATTAGGACCTAATAATTAAAATCAGTACCATATCTTATTGGCTCTCATTAGAATGATTTGAATGTATAGACCTGAATTAATGATAATTATGGCAGAATATATGTTAAATATTAACGAGCACTAGGAAAAATCTAATTTAATGCTTTTAAGATTCTAAAAAGTGAAGACAAGGAAATACATCCTTAAATTGCTTAGTTTTATAAACTTTTGTCAGATCTGTCAGATATTCTCAGAGCTCCAGAATAATTAGAAAGGCAGAAATAAATTTAAGCCATCTCAATTTTTTTATCCTGTCCTCTCTTTATCTAGTCTATAAAAATCTCATAGTTTGCTTTAGCTATAAATATGATACTTGGTATATTTGGACTGACACATTTGTTACTTAGGCTTAAGTACTGCTGAAAAATATCCTTAATTGTGTGCTGATATTTTATGTCTTTTAGCATATTTATGATGTTAAAGTGGACCGTTATTTACCGAGTGACAAAAACCACAACACCAATGAGGCTCAACTTGACTCTTAAAATTAGCAAAGACTTGTCAATCATAAATGTACCGAATTGCTATGGGCAGTGCTTGATAGGTTAACATATGCTGGCCATTTTGTTATACCCACTGCTTCCTAGAAGTCTGTGCGTATTAATGTTTGATATATTTCAAAAATGATCACTAGCTTTATTTCCATTACCTACAGTAAAATTCTCTGGCATGCCTGATTTCCCCTATGACTTATGTTCAACTAAAATTGAATATATGCTCATGCTTTGGGTAAAACTTTCTCATCGTGAAAGCATTTTTAAAGTCAGAAACTCAAGTATGGAAAATTAATATCATAGATGTGAAATTATTAATTTAAATGGAGAGTGGGTATTGCTATTTCTAATTTTAAAAAGAACTATTTACTGACTTTTGAGTCCATGTTAGTAACTATGCATTGGGGCTTCTGGTCCAAATCTAGTTTGAAAGTTTAAAAATTCTATCTATATATCTGCACATCTGTCTATCATCTATCTCTCACATATCTACCTACATAGATATCTAGGTGGTGCTTGGAGACAGCACATGCAGACTTTTATTTTTGTATTGCCCTTAACATATTTTGCTTGCAAATTTGAAATGAGAACTGTAAAATTATACCACAGAAAGAGAGGAAGTGGAGAGGCCCAATTGTGTCCCATCCTCACTAATCTAAGTAAGCACAATAATCTACACATTTACTTCCTTGCTATTTCTAGAAACCCTATCTCTTTCCAATCTTAAAAATTCTATTTAATCCTGTCCTCAATTGTTTAGCTTAATAATAATAATGACCTAAGTATGAGTCCCTTATCTCAACCTTTTCACCTTTAGGGCAGAATTACTGTCATCTATGTATCTTTGTATCTGTCAACTATCTATCTCTTTACCATCTATCTATTTGCCATCTATTATCTGTATCTCTATCTACCTGTCTATCTTTCTGTCCTCTATCCATCACCCATCTCTTCCTATAATCTATCATCTCTGTATAGATTATATATAAAACCATATTTAATTATCTGCATATGTATCTATTCTTCTATTGATATATAGCAAAAGTTTGACTCTGGCTTATCTTTAAGTTTTCTTTTTTCTTGATTTTGATTTGGCATTCCAGAAGGTATAAACATCATGGTTTCCTCATGGGCACCACTTCCTTTCACATATCTATATTTTGTTGTTTCAGTTCCTCTCTCTAAATTCCTTTCCATGTCTTCTTTACTAGGCTCTTTCTTTACATGTAGAATGAGTTCTTGGTCAGCTACTCCAGGTAGCCTGTCCTGTCTTGTCCCTTCAATAGACTCTATGCTTAAACTAAAGCTTTATCTCTGTACTTGTGTAACATGTCTTGCCTACCTCTCTCACACAATCAGATTTGCAATTGCTGTGACCAGGTCTGTCTTATCCTAGTCTATATGAGTGGGATGATGATGGACTTACCACAAAGTTGTTATTAGTAAAGGCTTATTGAATACAAGATTGGCCATGCATCATGGTATATGTTTCAGATATTGGAACAAAGTAGAGAAAGGCCAATCAGTTTAGACTCTGATACACTTAACTTCACAAATAGGGAAATAGGGGTAGTGGACATAATAGCAGGGTCATATATCTGAGAACACAATTCATGTAAAAGTGATCCAAGCATTCCATTCCAATGCAAACTGGCTGCATAAATCCATTAGTTCTATACCAGTTACCTAGGAACTACAGCTTCCATTAAGCCTTGCATATGACTGCACTGGAATATGGTGCCTGATCAAGAGTGCCAATGCTAGAAAATATCTTCTTCAGGCTGTGGTTTTTCTAATTGTTATCTTTATGTGTTGATTATACCATTAGGTCTGTGGGATAGAGTATTAAATAAATATGCCCAAAACAAAGAGAATGCACAGAAAGCCACAGAAACCTCTATCCATGTGACGTTTGGTTTTCCCTGGTGAACATCATGCTTTTTTGTGTGCTTCAGTAATTGTAATGTAGAATGGCAGAGCATGTTAGTGTAGTTGAAAAATAAAATAACATAACTGATGATCTCTGCAACATAGTAAACAGCCAATGATTTAAAAGTTACTGTAGTTCATCAAATAGGATTCTATACTCAATTCAAGAATCAGCTTACATCTCTAACCACCGCTACAGAAATACAAAAAGTTCAGGTTCTGGGTTCCAAACCAAAGTTCTCAATCCCAACATTGACTACACTTTGGTCCAGACAAGCATCTGCTGTATTGTAGTGGGAAAATTTTGTAACTGATTTTATCCTTATAATGTAGTATTTCCTGTTTCTTACCAGCCTTATAGGGAACTGATGTAGGTCACATGATTTCCAATAATCCAGGCTCTCTAATCTGAAACCCATTATGCTAATGAGGCATCCTACCTGCTATTCTGTGATAGGATGTTAAATCTGTTAGGCTAATAGGATGCCAATTCTGTCATGCTAATGAGGTATCCCACTTGTTGGGCTGTGATTGGACCACTACCCCTATATAAGCTTGTGCCTCCCTGCAAAAAAGCAGATCTGTGTCACTGAACCTGGTCTCCTGTGTCTGAATGCGGCTCTGCTGACACAGTCTCCTCACCAGCCCTGGGGTCCAGGACCAGGCAGAAGCAGGGACAACGAAGACAGAAGGCAACACCGGGGGAGCAGAAGAGCGGCCTCAGCCCAGGGCAAGCAGAGGAGCTGCCTCAACGCCCTTCAGAACAAAGGAGCGGCACCCGTGAGAACGGAGGAGCAGCAACCACTGGCGGTGACCGCAGCATATGACACTTTCTTGTGCACTGGAGAGAGTTTAGAAACAGCAGCCACTTCTACACACTACTAGTAGCACTAGCTCTCACTCAAAACTGCCAATCACAATGTCTCTTAACATTGCCAGACCCTAATAGACAAATCCTCCCCTGGTGAAGACCAATAGTTCAAAGAATCTTCTCCAATATCACAGAATCCTGTTATTTATCCTGCTCTTTCCCTCCCCGAATTACAAGTAGTCTCCCTGAATCACAACTTACTGACACATAATTAGGGAGTCACACAGAGCATTCCCTAGAGAAGTGTTGGGAGGTGGTGTTTTTATTTTATTTGACTTTATTCTGTATGTTTTAGAGGGAAAGGTTTTGTATACAAATTGATACGTGGCCGTTAAAGAGGGAGAAAGAGAGCCATGCCTTTGAGTTAGGCATGGAGGTCAGCCACATGACAGATAAGCAGCCATGTGTCAGAGAAAACTTTAGAGAAAAGTGGAGAAAGTACGGAAGAGAGCATGCCTAGGCTCTGCCAGAACCTGAAAGACAGACAGTAGGAAAAGGAAGGTGTTCTCAATCTCATATAACCCATAAACTTATCTTTGCAAACCCTGATATAACTGTGCAATAGGTGTTTACCTTCAGGTTCATGTCTTTTCTAAAGTGCTAAGACATGGTGACAGTGAAAAATTAAAAATGAATCTAAAACAAACTCAGGGAAATATTATATGTATATTAATCATATTCCTCAGCTCCCTAAGATAGTTTTTAAGTTGTGAGGTTAAAAAATGGAAGAATTAATATCATATTAAATTTATAGAGTTGAAGGTGAAGCAAATAAGATTAAGCTTCAATTATATTGCATTTTCTTTGTACAGTTAACAGATAAAGTTTTAAGCCCTGATTTATTATAGGATGATATTAAAATGATGCATGAGTATCAATTAAGAAGATAATTATTTTTAAACCAGCCTTCAATGCATTTTTGTTTTGTTGTCTAAAACATTAGTGATGTTTCTTAATATTGAATATTTTATATTTTTCAAGAATTGTGCTTGGCTGTGATACAGATTATATATACTGCCACATAACCTTATAAAGAGAGTGTCAGTAGTTTGGCTTCAAGGATTCACATTGGCAACAACCACCCACAATGTTGCAGGGTTCTTTGTTGGCCAGATGGGGGCGCTAGAGGCATGTTCTCCTTGCTCAAAGACACAGGACCCTTCCCTAGGTGGAACACTGAAATTTTAGTAGGAAAATATTTTAGATTTCATAAGCACATTTAAAAATATATTTTATATATTATATTTTATTTTATGTATATTAGTGCATTGCCTGCCTGTATGTAAGTGCACCTATGTCATACAATGCCTGCCAAGGCCAGAAGAGCTGCCTCAGATCCCCTGGAACTGGAGGTACAGACAATTGTTAGCTGCCATGTGGGTACCTGCCAAGGCCAGAAGAGCTGCCTCAGATCCCCTGGAATTGGAGGTACAGACAATTGTTAGCTGCCATGTGGGTGCTGGGAATCGAACCCGGGTCCTCTGCAAGAGCAGCCAGTGCTCGTTACCGCTGAGACCCTCTCCAGCCCCAATAAGTATATTTTTTAAACTTTCACTGGCATGAAACTGGGTAAACTTAATCAAAGGGCCATGCTTAACTTTAGAGAACACTGGGGGTATTGTAATCTACTAGGCACTTGGAGGAGAACTGAGAACAATAGTACCAGCACTACACTGTGCCCATTTTGCAGATGAGAAACCTGTCACTTGATTGATTTGCCCTTTTTCCAAAAGGCAGTAAATGTAGGAAAGGAAGATTCAATCTTAGATGTACCTATTTGACTAAGGAAGAATCATTCTCATGATTCTTCAGATTGCCCCTCTGAACTGGCCCCTTCTCAATGACTCTTTCCATCTGGCTTGGTAAGTTTGGGCTCTCTTCTTTCATGTGCATAGCCAGGAGCTAGCTGGCTCTAGATGAGTCAGGTATAGGACGTCATCTCTGTTCCACATGGTATTTGATTTTTCATAGGCTAGCCTAGGCTTGTTCTTATGGAAGTAGCAGTAGAACATGAAACGATGGAAAGACAGCCTGCAAGAACAAAGTACCACAGCTCACTTTCTGCCACACATGATCAACCTGAGCCAATCAAAAGGCCAACAGAATCAACGAAGTAGACTCCATATCTCTGTGAGAACAGCATCAAAAATTACTTTATAAAGAAGACTGAGAATCTAGGTGCTGTTGTTACCTCAGCACACACGAGGCAGAGGCAGGAGAGCCATGATCAAGGCTAGCCTGGAGAGAACATAGGAGTACTGAGTAAAGTAAAATCATTGTGGCTTAAGTCCCAACCTTAGTCACCAGATTAGAAGCCAACAATTGCTTCCAGTTTGGGGGGTAAAATTTAGTGATACTCTGAATTTTTATTTGTACAAACTTATAATCTATTCTGTGTTATTTTAACAGTACATTAAATTTTATGAGGCCTATAGAACAGGATCAAAGACAAATAATCAAGTGGTACACTGTATCTAATATTTCTCTTCAATACAGTCACAAAAATAGCACATTATCCATACAGTGATGTTATTTCAACATGAGAGTTTCAAAACTCTCAATCAGAACTAAAATATAATAAATAAAGATATGTTAATGTCATGTCAAACAGAGATCTCACGTGGGAACTGTTAAAAAGGTACTGAATTAGCACTTTTGAATTGATAGTGGTTTTCATTCTGAAAACTCAATTCTTTATAATATCTTCCATATTCATACCTCACAGAATTTAGAGCCATGTCTTCAAAGACTTCAGCAACGGTACAATGTCCTTCAGCTTCTCCAAGTATCTAATTAAGACTAATTGAGAGGCTTGCTGCAGCTGGAGAGAAGGCTCAGCAATTAGAAGCAGTTCCAAGCATCCACATTGGAAAGCTCATAACCTTCTATAACTCCAGCTCCACTGATACGTCATCTATGATCTCCAACGGCACCCACATTCACATGGATATACCCGTACACAGACACAGACACACACACAGACACACACACACACACAGACATACACACACACACACACACATACACACACACACAATTTTAAAAATAATATAAATCATTTAAAAAAGAGGTTTGCTTTGGGGTTAAACATAGGTTCTGTGTCCTAATACTCCCATATAGTAATCATAAGCCATGCCTATAATTCCACCACTCAGGAAGCTGAGGCAAGAGGATTGTTGCAAATGGGAAGGCAATATGGGCTACAGAGTAAGCACTGGACCAGCCAGAGCTACCTAGGAAGACTATCTCACAAAACAAAAACCCAAAGAACAAAATATACAGAGTGGCTTCAGGTAAATTATCTGATCTCCATGATTCAGTTTTCAAATCTATAAAGTGGGAGTTATCATAGCAAGTGTTCCTAGTTCTACTTGTAGGAGAGAGACAAGGCCTGAAGTAATCAACTAGATCAGTCTTCCCTGGGATAAGAAAGATACATTTAGAAAATAAGAGAAAAAAATAATTTTTTGACTTCTGAAGCCATGTTCAAGTCACAAAATAACTTTGAAAGAGATGTTTTTAACACTCATAGAAAATATTTTAAATTAACCATCTTTCAAATAAGTGCTAGCTTCCCCCAAATTATGTATGCAATAAGTAAGAAAAAAAAAAATCTCTTCCGCCCGTTGCTCCCATTGCGTCTGGTTAATTCAGTGAGAAGATTTTCCTTCCCTTAGTTCCCTTTACTCTGAGTAGACCAAACCTGCCCAGTGGACCAATTATCTATCGGTGCTCAGTACCTGACCTTTTCTAGGCAGTTAACATTTGGAAAATTTACTCCAAAGATGTAAGGCAAAAGCAGAGGGGAAAGTAAGGTTAGAGGGGTCTAAGGAAGTCAGATGGAAATACAGGGATGCCTCACCTAAAGCTATGAAGACAATATCCACAGTAGTCAAACTAAGAAACTCCGATTTCAAAGTAGAGAGCCACTTCGGAGACTGAGTGATGAGCTTCCTGAAGATGAAGGGCAGCTGCTCAGCTAACTGGTACCTGCATCATCACCAGTGCAGAGAGGATCCTAAGCCAAAGTGTGCTCTAACTACAGGGAACTGAAATCACCTTGTAGATTTATTTTGCGATACTGTTTTCTTCTCATTCCCATTGCTGGTTTTCCATCCTCTCCTCACCCTCTCATTCTAAAATTACAATGAGTAACAATTATCTTTCCATTAATTTCTATTTTTTTAATAGAGTTTTAAATATTAATTTGAATGTAAGGTCTTATGATGTGTCAGATAGTTTTTCATACTTAGAAAAAGATCAAACTTTTTTTTTTTGTGGGGTGGGGGAAGTTGAAGGCTCACAGCAAAATGGAACAGAAAGAATAAAAGGTCTAAGGGTGAAGCGTAGACCTGTAAGTTCTCTCTAAGGCTCAGGGAGCGCTCTAAAAGAGGGTGCAGAAAGAATATAAGCACCAGATGACAGGGAATAGGGTTATGAAAGGTAATCTTCTGGAGAAGGAACAGAAAGACAGAGGCAGGGACGGACAGAGAAGGAGGTAGAAAGGGAGGAAGGGAGGAAAAGAGGGAAGGGAAGGAGGAAGGGAGGGAGAGGAGGGAGGGAGGAAAAGAGAGAGGGGAAGGGAGGGAAGGGGAGGAGGAAGGGAGGGAGAGGAGGGAGGGGGGGAGGAAAAGAGGAAGTAAAAGAGGGAAAGAGAAAGGGAGGGAGGGATGGGAAAGGAAGTCAGTAAGGGGGGGAGAAAATGAGAGCATGAAGCCATCTCTTTTCTTTGGAGTGCATCTGGGTAATAAAGGTTTTATATGATCTGAAACCATATGTCTACCCTATTTTATACTGTGAGATTTTTTTAAATGAAACATGGATATGCTAATGAATTTTGCAATGCAATGAAGACACAGAACCCTTAAAAGCATTTACATCAATACAACAAAAATAACTGATTCCACAGAACACTTATAAATGCATACATTTTCCTCCAAAGACATTCGTTTTCACAGAAATAAGTAACACATAGTTAATATCGTCTTCATTTCAAAACGTGCTCAACTTTTGACTCTACAGAAACTGGTGTATAGTGGTTGAGAAAAGATAGATGACAGATGAACAGTGGGACATCACACTTGAGTGAACTAAATGTGAACCTATGTACTTATTGTGACACTAGTTATGAGACAAATGGTCTGCTACATTTTCTGGAATAACTATCTGTATCCATCTTATACTGGGAAGACCGCATCACTCATTTGCATTGCCTAGCGAGTGGCAGATATGATCAAAAAGTTCTTACTTGTTTCTGTACAAAGTTTTAGCATGCACTATTTTGTAATTCCATTTCAATTCTAATTCCTGTTCAGGTCTGTAAAATTAACCCAAATTTGCAATATTTGTGTAGTTTCTTTCCAGAAGAAAACATTTCTGCTCTTTTTTATAGAAAATCATTTCAATCCCCTTAGGTCTCCTACAAGCAAATTCTAAAATACAATGGTTCTGATCACTGGTTTTAGATATTAAATGAAATGCAAAACACTTTAGTTTACTTTTGTGATTATGAACAGTTTTTAGGAGTTTCAAATGGCTTAACTATTGACTGGGGACCAGACCCTGCTGCCTGGAAACAAATCCGTATTCATTCTGAACATTTTGTTCTGTGTATTTCTACATGGACTCACTGCTTTGGTGATATTTGAGAGCCAAGAGTAGCACTGTGCCTAGTGAAAGCAATTTGGATTTGTAACTGGAATATGTAATTCAATGTGGAAGGCAAGAAAGACAACCATACCAAGGGTATCCTGAAGGTGAAAGGCTCTCCATTAAGCTAGAACAGTGATAGCCAGGGCAGTTAGCTCACAGGTAACAAGAAGCCTTTGTCTTGAGCAGTGGGGCTGCCTCTCAGTGACAAACCTATTCCCGCACAAGTGAGCCTTTGGTTCTTGCCTTCTAAGAAATCATCATTCATCTGATATTTATAAGTTCTTGTTTTTTATTGAGTTTAGATAGACACCTCAGTTACTGTCCCATGAATTTTAATTCTTTACATGAATTCCTTTTCAGACTGACCAGCTGGAGATACACTGGAAGCTAATATACCCTTGTGGTGAGCCCTCTCACTACTTCTGTACTCCACTGTTTCTGTTGGGGTGACACAAGAGGGCAACTGAACTAGTAGTGGTAAGAAGTTGGTAGGATGTGAACTGTAGTGCATAGGACGTTTGAATGTCCTTTGGTGGCACTCAAGGAGAAGCCCTTGGCATTAGCACCTTTGACTTAAGCCCTAAGAAGTTGATCTTAAGAATTTCATATCTGACTCATCCAGAATGATTCTTTTAACAATTGTTTTTTAAACTCAAAACGTGACATATTGTTAAAGTCTGAAACTTTTAAAAACATTTTGTTATTTTTATTTCATGTGTATGAGTGTATTGCCTGCATGTGTGTAAGTACACCCATGTCATACAATGCCTGTGGAGGTCATAAGAGGGTGCCAGATCCCCTGGAACTGGAGTTACAGATGGTTGTTAGATGCCATGTGGACGCTGGGAATCAAACCTGGGTCCTCTGCAAGAGAAACTGGTGTTTTTAACCACTGAGCCATCTCACTAGCCCCAAACTCTGACACTTTTGATTACAGTTCTGACCAGAGTTTTGGGAAGCTGAGTCAGGCTGGCCATTAAAGCTGATTGGAATTTCAAGATGTAGCTCCGGCAAGCTTTCCCAAGTATATTTTGCTTGATTATGGACTGTATCATGATGTGCCCTGTGACCCAGTTTACTTACATGGAGAGATGATTGTCACCTGCCCCTCTCCCTACTGCATATGCAGCCACTAATGTGGGTTACTTCATTGATGAGCTACACAAGCCATGGTCTTATACCGCTTGTAGTTTAATCTGAAAGTCCAGATATCTTAGCAAGCTAAGGAGCATTGAACAATGTATGCAAATACAAGTAGCTAAATCAAACCTAAGAACTAGATTTCTGCTAGACTAAACGTTGAGGCTTTAAAAGATTTATGCAGGTGACTGTTTTGTTTTCTGCAGGCTATTGACCTTCACTGCCAATAGCTGCTCACTTTCTCTCACTGACTGGAAAGACCAGCCTCTGACAGGTGAGATGAGTCTCCTCACTCATTTCCAGGAAGGCAGAAAACTCTGAGGTGATCAAGTAAATTTCTCCAGAGCAGGATGTGACTTACTGTTCACTACTGTGCCATCTGATTTGATCCCATCCCACTGCTGCTGTGGCCACAGTGTAACGTCAGGAGTTTATGACTGGGGGCAGTGTATGTATGCTTTGAGTGTGTGCAGGCTTGTGAGCATGTAGCAAGATAAGTCATGTTATCAAAAGCATATGATCTCATGAGAATAGTGTTCAGAAATAAGAGCAAGATTACATGTTCAAATGTTCAGAATTTCATTTATTAACAAAGAGAAATTGTGTAGGTACTAAAGTATGCTTTAACACAAAATTTTTTAAGAGATTTGTTGTTGGACAAAACAGTCTACATCATTTTGTGGAAAAAAGCATGTATTCACTAGATTTTTTTAAGACTCTGATTTGAAATGTCCAATACGCTCTACTCTTGGTGAATATAATATCCAATTCCAATGACTTAATAGGTATACAAATTTCCAGGTTTACCGTTGAATCTGTAAATCATATTGAAGGTCGAGAAAAACTGAAAAGTGATTGATCTGCAAGCATAGTCAGCAGTCCTAACCACTGAGATACATTTCCAGATCCCCAAACTAAATTCTATATGGAATAAATTCATTTTATTTTTGACTAGAGTTCAAAAACTGAAAGAAGGAAAAGAGGAAGGCAAGATATCTATGTGGTTGTAGATGAAGACAAAGAGAATAGAAGAAAAAGGAGGGTTTAAAGGCTCTTCCCAACAGAGAAAAATTGGAAAGAACATTACAGTCACAGCTTCAATGGTCTTGGTGTGATATATCAGGATCTCCAATACCTGTGGATATTCAAGTCCTTTATACAAAGTGGTGTATTATGTACATAGAGTCTATACATATATTCATATATCCTTTATCTATTTATTCTGTGTGTCTGTGTGCACACTCCGTGGGACACTTGTGGAGGTCAGAAGACAGCTTGCAGGAGTCAGTTCTCTCCTTCTACCACGTGGATTCCGGGGATTGCTATCAGGTCATCGGGCTTGGCAGTAAGCACCTTTACCCACTGAGCCGTCTTGTCAACCCCCATAGCTTCTATATAACCTCTGGATTACTCATAATACCTAATACAATCTTATTGTTCTGGAAATAGTTGTCCTATAGTTGTGTTTGGGGAATATTGACCAGAAAAATAGTCTATGCATATTCATTACAGGTATAATTTTAAAACAGTTTTTATGTTCTGTGATTGGTTGAAGTTGTAGATATGGAAACTATGGTTATTTAGGTCTAACTGTATACCTGTAAACCTCCTAAGCATGTGATGCCTACCCAAATGATCTCACAACCTAAGAGGAAACTGAGTACAGAGGGATGGAGGGCAAGGCAACGCATGAAGCGGGTGGAGCTAGAACCAGTCCTTTCCGTCTTACCTCAGCATAGATGCCAGACTTTGATCAGATCTTGAAGATTCTGAAGAACATTTTACCATATCACGTAGGGAAAGCTTTGAACACACTGCACTAGTTGTGGTGCCCTGACATCCCAACAAAAGCCTGGGAGGGGAGACCAGAGAAAATGAAGGCAGGGCTATCATTTGTTCACACAGGCCTTTGTTTAAATGAGAAAACAATGGTGTAAAGTCTCAGTAAACACAAACCCCTGGGCTTCAAAAAACACACTCACTGTAGTTCCCTTCTTCCTGCATATTATATCAAGGGAGCCTCAAAAAACCTTAAGGCCCCAAAGTTTTATAAAATCTATCCAACTTCCACATTTCTCTTACTCAATGTGCTCACTCTGCCAAGGAAGGAAGTTGGGAATATCTTCATTTTATGCTTCTCTTATCCTTATATAGTTGTCTAAGAAAAGCCTAAAAATACTGACTCAGGCAATGGTTTAGACGGGGGGGGGGGGGGGGAAGACTTGTTACATGCGGCAATACTTCCTGAAGAATAAAAAGGCAAAATTAACATATATTGGGTGCTTTTTCTTGCTCTGACTCTCAGGGATGCCAAACCTATTTTCAGATTTTTTTATTTCTCTTCCATTCTGGATTTATATTTCTCTCCTCAAATTCCACTGTTATCTGGGGTTGAACAAGTTCAATGAAGACTTTTAGTCTATCTATGTTTGGATAATGCCTCCCACAATTTAAGTTGTATTACAAGTCCATTCTATTCTCCTGTGTCTACTCCAGTGTAGGATATTATCAACTCTCACCACTTAACTTTAACTCCTAATGGTTTCTCCACACCCATTCATATATAATTCAGTCCCAGATTTGTGAGGTATTTAAGAATGTAAATCAGAATTTAATTGCAATGTAAATGGTAACTGGTCCTTTCCTTTAGACTTCTGAGTGGATTCCATAGAGAAACTCAAATATTTGGGGTGCTTCTTTCCAGGAGTTAAAGTCCTCCAAAATCTTCAGTATCTTTCCTCCTATTTTCAATTCTTTACTACTTATGTAGTGTAAGAAACAAAATTTCAGGTCCAAGGATCCCACAGATATCACACATACACAAAAACATGCAGACAAATGGAAAATAAATAGGCAAGCTAGCTTCTACTTCTCCTCAAGCCTACACTATATCTTTCAAATAGAAGCAAGGGCACCCCAGCCAGAAATTTGATATGTTTTACCCTAAGGAAAGAATAATATATCTTTTCCCAGTGGCCCACAGTATTTCCCAGTTGGTGACTTTTAAAAGAATCAGTGCAAAGAATATGAAGGAAATAGGCAGGGGTTGGACAGTTCTGCACAGTCAAGTTCAAGTTCTGGAGGATACAGCAGGGCCTTTGCCTAAACAAAGGTCTCAGAAGGTGGGGGGATGTTAAAAGACTTGAATTCTTTGTAATAAAAATTTCACAAGGCGTGTGGTAACTACAGAATAGCATTACAAAGGTCATGTCTCTATGATCATTCTTTGGAGAGAAAAGATTTGGAATTTTGTAATTATTTCCCTCATGTAGTGATAACTTTCTTAGTTTCAAGTGTTTCTCCAAGTTTACTCAGCATCCAATATTATGAAGTCATTCCATCTTTGTTGTTTGTATACAAATATATTTATTGTTTTCCTTCTTAGACATAAAGTTCTATGAAGCCAAAAAGCTCTGCTATTTCTTAGTCGATATTACATCTGTCCCAGCAGTGACTCACTAATAGAGGTTGAATATGCATAACAAAAAACCCCTTCATTGAGGTATGACTGATTTCAGCCCTGGATATAATTAGTATTGTATAATAGAAGTTTTATAAAAATCTAGTGTCCATGGCTCACCTCAAGAAGTCAATTTAAGGGCTGGAGAGATGGCTCAGCAGTTAAGAACATTGACTGTCCTTGCAGAAGACCCGGGTTCGAATTCCAGCACCCAAATGGTAGCTAACAACTGTCTGTAACTGCAGTTCCATGGGATCTAACAGCCTCTTCGGTCCTCCATGGGCAATGCACAACACAGGTGCACTTACATACATGCAGGCAATACATACATACACATAAAAAAATAAATAAAATATCTTTTTTAAAAAAAGAAGTCAATTTTAGTGGTCAGAAATGAAGGGTAGACATACTCATTACTGAAATTGCCCCCTGGGATGAGGTTGAGACAGACTGCTCTAATTTAGTATTTCTGAAAACACAAAGCATGTTAGAATGACCTGTGAACTCTGTAAAGCTGGAATTCCAATTTAGCACAACAGGGATACAGACAAAACTTCTCCAACAGGCTTCTAGCTGTAGACAGTGTCTCTGCTCCATTGACCACTCTGAGTATCAAAACTGTCACAACCTGACTCTTCTGGGCCCCAGTAAGCCACAACAAAAAGTAAATATGCATTAACCTCACGTTGTAATAATGCTGCAATAATTGGTTTAATTTGGAAAAGAAGGGACTACCTGAAATCAATGTCAATACTTCACCAAATCAATTACCAAAAAAGCTACTGAAACCAAAGGAGAAGGGTATTATTATTAAGGGAGAAATGGGAAAAATGGGGGCACCTTAAATGGGGAAATCATGGTGGAAGGGTTAGACAATGTGGAGATAAATAATGCCTACCTACTTTTAAAAAAACAGAGGGAACCATATTAGCCCAACAACCTACTGACAAATTATACATACAACTAGATCAATAAATATAATATATGACTAGGCAAGGTTTATCTGAGAGCATTTGGTTTTTGTCCAAGCTTTATCTACATGGCATGTGGTAATTAAAAGTACCAGACTGGTGGAACTAACTTTCTTGGATGTTTAACATATATACTATGAGGTCTATATGAATCTGGACAGAGGGACATAAAGGACAGTTTTTGCTCCGTTCCCTCCTAGGTTGACTAAGTTGCAGGGGACTATGAGCATCTCTCAAAATGTCCTCTAACAGTGGTGAGTCATCTGTCCTCTTGATCAAGGAGGCTTTGGAAACCCCACCAGATGGGCTTGAACCAGTGTTCAGTCTACAAAGAGGATGGTCAACACAGAGGAAATATTTCCTCCATGCTTCCAAGTGAAGCCAGCCATGATCGAGCAGGACCTTTGACTTATCTTCATATAGACAGAACTGGTAAAAGAATGTAGCCAGGGGCTCCTCCCAAGCCATGTTACCCCTGAGGAACAGATCCTCAAATGACCTTAAGAGTGAAAATACAACTGTATGGCCTTAAACACACAAAAGGAAAGTATAACCAAAGATTAAATGGGCCAACATAATTTCATGAGTCCATATGTATAGCTAAAGGCTACATAACAAGCAACAATGCCAGACAAGTGATACCTTGTTTTGAGCTGATGGCTAGGGTGGCCAAAGGGCCTCCCAGAAAGTAACCTAGCATAAAACTGGGAAAATGAACAGCAGACTCCAATCTTATCTAAAGGAATATTGACAACTGATTCCTACTAGATGAGGAACAGCTGATCTTCCTAAAAAGGATCTCAAGGATACGCTGACTAGATTCAGCAGATAGACAAGCTCTGTGGAAAGGCTGGGGGCACCAACAACACAATGGACAGTAACAGGGATGACAGAGTATATGGGCTCCAGTGGGAGGGGTGAGGCTATGGGAGGGTACCATTTGGGATGTGGGTATATATGAATAAGATTGTGTGGAATGTTCTATATGATATACACACACACACAAAATCAACAAATTAAAAAGAAAAGACATATTTGAGGAGGAAGCATAAAAATTTACTTTGTCTTAATTTGTAGAGGCCATAAACATTACCATTGAAATCTACCTGATGACTGTATATCCATACTCAGGTGCCAAGGATCTGAGTGTAACCAACTGTGACTAGTGGTAATCAGATACGTAGAGATTAAAAGCATATGTGCAAACATCTAAGGGTTCGTAGCATTAAAAATGTAGGAAACAGCATATTTTAAAATGAAATGGAGATCTTTAAAGGTTAAAAAGACATTCAATTTTATGTCTTATGGGGTTTATACTGAGTTTAATACTGTATAACGGTATTCATTCAACTATGAACCTAAAAATTTATAGCCACTTTTGAAAGAGATGAATCCTTGTTCTGGAAATTGTTACTGAATATGTTAAAGCTATAATGAAATGCTTCTTCTAATCATGTGGTTGTTAAATAAAATAAAGAAACCTAGTCATGCATACTCAAAAAAAAAGTTACTGAAAATTTTGATTACAAGTAGATATCTTATAACTCTGTCAGTATAGTCAGTAATTGTGATCACAACCTGCAGTGGGAACTTGGAATGCCCTGGCTGTCAGCAATGCCTGAAAAATCTGAAATCCTGTCATAATCAATTCCACTCTTATCACAAACTGACCAAAAATGGATTGGTGGAATTCGAGTTAAATCTAGCTTCTAGAGATATTTCTCCAGTCACTGACCTTGAAGTCTCTTATCGTCTCATTACTGGACTGGGAGAGGAGAAGTGACAAAAAAAAAAAAAAAAAAAAAACTCAAAACCACAAAAAAGAACTAAAAATCTGTGAACAAATTCCTTCTAAGTCACTAGCTGACTCCTAAATGGTGCTCCCATAGGGCAAGGCTCAAATCCCAAAACAATAGCTGGGCGAGCTATAAACTGAATGGAGCTTTCAGCAGCTGTAAAGTGTGGAGGAAGAAAGAAAGAAAGAAAGAAAAAGAAAGAAGAAAAAGAAAGAAAGTTGGAAGGGCTAGAGAGAGAGCTTAGTGGTTAACAGTACTGGCTACTCTTGCAGAGTACCTGGGTTCAGTTCCCAACACCCACATGGCAACTCACAACTGTCTTTAACTCCAAGTCCAGTGGATCCAGTTCCCTCTTCTGGCCTCCATGGGAACTGCACTTACTTGTACATTCAAGCAAGCACTCATACATACATGCAGGCAAGTACTCACATACATAAAATTTAAAAATAAAATAAAAGGAAACAGTTAATTTAATATTTATCTAGTTTTTAATTATTTTTAGTTTATATAACCAACTAAAAACTATCATCTAGTGTGAATTCCATGAAAAAAATCAGCAGATAGTCCTCTATCCAAAACAGATTCCAAAGGGTATAGAAATTAAATACCAAGAAGACTCTATAAAAGATGAACCTGATACATTATCTGTCTTTGAACGTGAATCTTCAAATTCATGCAAAAGTTGGAAATTTTTTAAAAACTTAATCTGTTTGTAAAAATTTAATTACAAATAATATGACCCATTTTGTTGCATATACGCTGTAGTTTCATGTAAAATATAATTACTAGAGTTCGGATTTTGAATAACCACTAAAGGTTTATATGTTAAAAGTTTGTTCCCCAGCTTGAGGTCCTGGAGTGATGCTGTGAGCAGGTGGTACTGACACCTTTAAGAGGTGTGCTCTACTGGGAGGGCCACATGTTATTAGGTATGTACCCCAAAGATGCCAAGATATTTTCTTTCTATCCTCTCTTCCTCTCTCTCTCTTCCTCTCTCTCTCTCTCTCTCTCTCTCTCTCCCCACCTCCATTTCCCTCTCCCTCTCTCCTCTCATGTGTTTAGTTGTCATCAAATGAGCTTCTTTTCTTCTTCAAAAATCTCTGTCATGATGAGACACTTAGATGCTTGCCATAGACGCCACATAATAAGTTGATTGTGGCCTGAAACCTCTAAAACCATGAGCCAAGCCTGCATAATCCTTTTTTCTCTTATAAATTAATAACATCAGGAATTTTGTTACACTATGAAAGCTGACTAAAATGACCTAGGATTATTTTTTATTCCTGGGATTTATAAAAAGTATTCATTAAAACAGAAATCTACTGATGCTAATATATAAATAAAATCATTATCTTTTCCCTTTTACATTTATTTATTTCTATTTTTATGTGTCTTTGTATGCTTGTGAATACACCACATTTGTACAATGCCAGCATGAGCCAAAAGAGGGTGTTGGATCCACTGGAACTGAAGCTAAAGACCATTGTGAGTTGACATATGCATCCTGGGAACCAAACCCAAGGTCCTCCTCAAGAGAGTCAGTGCTTTTATCTGCTGAGCTGTCTCTCCTATCCGCCCATCTTCTCTTGAATGCTAATGCCTCTTCACCATAACTAATGTTTTAAAAGCTTACAAAAGAGTGTATCAGAACTGATCAAATAAATTTTACAGAGGAAAAATTGGTACATGTGAAAAATTGGGGTGCAATCTTGTTAATGACCACTTAAAATGCAATAGTATCGCTTATTAGTTTGTCTTAATTTTTCAGAGAAGGTGCAATCTCTAAATATAAAAATTATCTTCATGGGTTAATATCCATTGTCAGCATGACTCAATGACTCAATTTAGAATCACTTAGGAGAGACACATTGTAGTGTTTCTGTGAGAGCATTTCCAGGGAGGTTAAACTGAGAAGGGATGATCTTCTTTTGTTGTGGGTGGCATCACCTCATGGGCTGTTGTGCTGGAAAGAAAAGAGGAGAAAGCAAGTGGAGTAGCTGCATCCATCTCTCTTCTTCCTGACTCCAGACATGTTCTAACCTGTTGTCTCACATGCTTGCCTCCATAACCTCCTGCCATGATAGATTATATCTCCTCAAACCATGAGCTTGCATAAATATTTCTGCTCTAATTTGGTTTCTGTTGCATCTTGATGAAGAAAGGGGTTTGTTTATTTGGCTTACAGGTTATAGTCCATCATCCAGAGAAGCCAAGGTAGAAACTCAAGGCAGGAACCTAGAGGCTGGACCTGAAGCAGAGACCAGAGGCTGGGGAGGAACACTGCTTATCTGCTTGCTTCTCCTGGCTTGCTCAGCTACCATCCTTATATAGCCCAGACCCACCTGCCTACAGGGGACACCAGCCACCCATTAGCAATCAAGAACATGACCCACAGACATGGACACAGGCCAGTGTGATGGAGGAAGAAGTTTCCCTCTTCTCAATGTGTCGATTTGACAACCAAGGTTAGCCATCCCTTCTTCATTCTATAAGTTGCTTTTGTCAGTTCATTTTTCATTGCAGCAAGAATGGCAATCCATACAGGTATGTTTTGATTACTCATTTTACAAGCATTTGAGCTCTCTATGAATGAAGATTTTTTATAAAACAGCTTATCTGTTTTATAGCATTGGTAATGTGTACCTCAAAATTCCATTTCTATTAAAAGTATACAATTAGAAAGTGTTTATATTTTGGTTGCTTCTTTAAAAATCTCATTTTTCATATAAAATAGTCACTTTTTGCTTCATATTGAAATATTTTAATTTTTACATTTATTTATTTCATTTTTCTGCTCTTCTGAATGTGGGGACTTACAAGGACGTGCCATGACACATTTGTGGAGGTCAGAGGATAACTTGATGAGGACAGTTTACTCCTTCCACCTTGTAGGTTAAGAGGATTAAATTCATTTGTCAGGTTTGGTGGCAAGGGCCTTTACTCCCTGAGCCATCATAACAGCTCTGGGGATTTTTTTTCAGAGTGCTTGAGATCAAAGTCAAAGCCTTATGCATGCTAGATAATTGCTGTACCAGCGAGCTACAGCTATAGTCAAAGAATTTGTATTTCAAAAAGAGGAGAAAAGAATCTATAATCTTTTATAGGACATTTATGTATGTAAATGTATACTAAGGAAAAAATTAGCTTAAACAACAAATTTAAGAGAACATTGAATTTTTTTTCTTTTATTCTTTTGTGTGTCAGGAAGTCCACAGTTTTCTAAAATAAATATATCCATTGTTCTAAGGCCTGTCCTTTTTCCACATTTTCAAAATATTTCTATCAAGTGACCCCATCTACTTTTTTTTAAAGACTGTATTTATTGTTATTAAAGTACATAAATGTTTTGTCTACATGTATATATGTGCACCACATGCATGCAGTGCCTGCAGAGACCAGATGAGGGCATCAGATTACCCTGGACAGGTGTTGCAGGCTGTTATGAACCTCCATGTGGGTTCTGGAAACCGTACTTGGATCCTCTGCAAGAGTAGCAAGTCCTCTTAACTACCAAGCCATCTCTCTAGCCCCCAACCCCATTCACTTTTAAGTACTGGAAAAATTATAATATTTTTATACTCTTGGAAGTACAACTCGGAATATTAAAGAGATCACTGAAACAATGAATTTTAATGATGTTGTGGTTGTTCAGGTTGCTAAACTTCTTTATTTAGAATCTTACTATTTTTGTCTTCCTCTTTATCCTCTCTTTCTCTCATTTTTTTCTCTCTCTCTCTTTAGGTCAGAGGACAGCCACAAATGTTATTTTCAGGTGCTGTCCACTTGGTTTTGAGTAGGGTCTTTTATTGGCCAGTAGCCTGCCAATTAGTGTAGGTTGGCTGGCCACTCAAGTTACAGAAATTCTCCTGTCTGTCTGGGGTTACAAGAATGTACAACCACACTCAGCTTTTTTAGATGGGTTCTGGAGATTGTTCTCAGGTCTTTCACTTGCTCTGCAATTGCTTTATCAATGGAGCCCTCTCCCCAGTCTACCCCTACATCTTAAAGCGTTAAATTTCGTCATTTTACCGCTGATACTTTCTCACTACTTTTCAACATTCTGACATTTCATATTTCAGAGTTGTGTCACTTACCCTGTGGCATCATTCTGCCTACTGATTGACAGTATTGGATTGATTTGTCCTTTATCTTGTTGATGGTCCCCACCACTTTCAATCCTTGCCTGAAAAGATAGTTTTACTAAAAAGATGGAACATCTAGGTTTTGAAAAGCCTAGATAGTTTCTTTTTATTCAACATGAAAAATGGATTCTTTTACCCTCTAGAATCTTTCAGTAGACCATGTTAGGAGGACAATTTGTTAGTTGTTTTTTCAATGTTGTGATAAAATAGCATGTCCCTAAGTAACATACAGAAGAAAAAGTTTAGTTTCTGGTTCCAGAGGGCTAGTTGTCCATAATGGGGAGTAAATCCTGATAACAGGAAGCTGAGAGATCACCTCCCAACCACCCAAAGGAAGCAGACAGGAGCAGGAAATGGGATGGGCCTATAAACCCTCAAGGTCTGCCCCTCGTGCTGAACTTACTCCAGCAAGACTGAACCTCCGAAGGTTTCACGATCTCATGGGGAACAAGTGTACCTGTGAGTGCTACCAGATGGGGACTAAGTGTACCTGTGAGTGCTACCAGATGGGGACTAAGTGTACCAGATGGGGACTAAGTGTACCTGTGAGTGCTACCAGATGGGGACTAAGTGTACCAGATGGGGACTAAGTGTACCTGTGAGTGCTACCAGATGGGGACTAAGTGTACCAGATGGGGACTAAGTGTACCTGTGAGTGCTACCAGATGGGGACTAAGTGTACCAGATGGGGACTAAGTGTACCTGTGAGTGCTACCAGATGGGGACTAAGTGTACCAGATGGGGACTAAGTGTACCTGTGAGGGCTACCAGATGGGGACTAAGTGTACCAGATGGGGACTAAGTGTACCTGTGAGGGCTACCAGATGGGGACTAAGTGTACCAGATGGGGACTAAGTGTACCTGTGAGGGCTACCAGATGGGGACTAAGTGTACCTGTGAGGGCTACCAGATGGGGACTAAGTGTACCTGTGAGGGCTACCAGATGCGGACTAAGTGTACCTGTGAGGGCTACCGGATGGGGACTAAGTGTACCTGTGAGGGCTACCAGATGCGGACTAAGTGTACCTGTGAGGGCTACCGGATGGGGACTAAGTGTACCTGTGAGGGCTACCAGATGCGGACTAAGTGTACCTGTGAGGGCTACCGGATTTAAGTTTACCTGTGAGTGCTTCCAGATGGGGACTAAGTGTACCTGTGAGTGCTACCAGATGGGGACTAAGTGTACCTGTGAGTGCTACCAGATGGGGACTAAGTGTACCAGATGGGGACTAAGTGTACCTGTGAGTGCTACCAGATGGGGACTAAGGGTACGTGCTAAGTGTACCTGTGAGTGCTACCAGATGGGGACTAAGTGTACCTGTGAGTGCTACCAGATGGGGACTAAGTGTACCTGTGAGTGCTACCAGATGGGGACTAAGTGTACCTGTGAGTGCTACCAGATGGGGACTAAGTGTACCTGTGAGTGCTACCAGATGGGGACTAAGTGTACCAGATGGGGACTAAGTGTACCTGTGAGGGCTACCAGATGCGGACTAAGTGTACCTGTGAGGGCTATTACACAGGCATTTAAAGACTTAAGTGTCATCAATTCCTAGAAACACAAATTTGAACAGGATTTGCAACTCTTGCTTTGGATGGGTCCCATAGCAAAAGGAGCATCATGTCTAATGATTGTCATGGACTTTAGAATCTGAACATTCAGAATTTGACTCCTAGAGCCAGGATTAATTTTAGTTTCCTTAGGAAACTTACTTCATATCTGTAGATTCCTTTCTTAATGCACAATAAGGAGGTATGAAAATATACATCTTATGGTATCATTATAAAGACAAAAATGAGGACTGTAATCATTAATAACTTAATAAAAGATAACTACTTTTTAGTTTTACAGCAGGTGGATAAAAGCTGCCTTTAATATAAAAGAGTTATAAGATAAATAGAAAAAATAGAAACAATGTCTTTTGCAGAATAGAGTTTATAAATATAAATATTTTCATTAAGTACATGCCTCTAAAATCCCATGGAACAAAAAAATAGTTTTTTATATTCTGCAGATATATATTAAAAGTTATATGCACTGATCAATAAAGTGTGAAGAGGCTGATGAAACAGACTGTATTTTTCTAGGACAATAATTTTGTCCTATGAATTATTTATAAGGAAAGTGAAGTATAAACAAAAGAAATGTGAAAGCATAAGGCTTACCTTATCAGTCATAATCTTTCAAACATCAATAATAAAGTTATAATCATCTACCACATGTTGGGCCATCAAGGAGGAAAGTAACAGTATGTCTTGTAAAAAGTATATCATAATATGTAAAAGGAATTAATTCCTATTGAGTTACTAATTGTCTCCTGAGAGTTTTCCCTGATTCTCGCTTCTTCTCCCCTAAACGAACGAAAGCAACAATGCAGTTTACAATATATTTGCAGGAAAGAGCTTATCAAACAAAGGACATTTCTGCACCTGGTCTTTGTAGTATGTGATACATCATGAGCAGCAAATGGTACTGGGAACCATAGCTATTCATACCTCCTTCTGAATACCAGGAAAGTGAGGCCCAATGATCTGGGAGGCTGGTACCAGGTAACACAGTTAGTGGCAATGTCAGAATGAGAATCATTGCTTAGTAGCAGTCCTTCATTTTTCCCACTTCCCACTTTTACAACGGTTGATTTTCACTGACAACTTGACTAGATTTAGGATAACAAAGGAATCTGAGGTGCACCTCCAAGTCTGAACTTTGAAAGCATTTCCACAGAGGATTAAGTGAGGGGATAAGATCAACTCTGAATACAGATGTCACCAATCCATGGATTATCATCGTCCCAGTTGAAATAAAAGAAAAAGATAGGCCAGCTGAGCTCCAATAGTCTTCTTCTGTTTCCTGGCCTGCTCTGATGCATTGCTCCTTCATGACTTCCTCCACGGTAGACTTTACCATAGGTAAGCAGTTTTTTCTGCCACGCAATTTGGTCACAGCCGAGGAAAGCTATCTAATACACCACATATCTAATTCCTAAAGCATTGTAGTAAGAAGCAATATCAGGTAAAACAAAGTTAGACATTGTTTTATCCTGGATTTCACTGTCAACTTATGCAGATGTGATAGGTACTATAAAATAATTATATGCCCATAACTTGGTATGTTGACTAGGCGATAGTCACAGATAGTAAAAGCTAATGCTTATAGGGTACTATGTGCCATGCTCTCTTGTAAAGGTTTTCTGTGTAGTAACACACTTATATTCTTATGAAGGCATGCTTATTAGTTGCTATCACCAGTTAATAGAGAAAGACCCTGAGACATGGTGAAGTTAAGCCAAAGACCTAATCATAAGATCTTATAATAGCATTTTGTCACCTTTCAATACATGCTTATATGGTATCTAAGACTCATACTGTGTAATGCTGTGGTGAATTATGTTCTTGAAATGATCTGAAAAAAACACATGTATCCAGAATAAGCATAAGAGCTGTAGCCTCTAACTTCATAAGAACAACTCAGCCTCAAAGAAAATTATTTGGATCTGACTGTAGGATAAGATCTAGATCCTAGTATTAAGGTCTTAGGACTTGAGAACAACTCACATTTTTTCTTTGGTCTCTCTGGTTTGTCATATGGGGACCAAGGGTCATTAATTCATAGTTACTATTATTTGAGGCACATTAATATAGCCCAGGTACCAGTGAAGCTCTAAATGGTGGAATTTTATATTGAAATTTTTATATTGAAAAAGTATAGTAAAGATCACTTCCTTTCAATAGTCTTTTCGTGTGTGTGTGTGTGTGTGTGTGTGTGTGTGTGTGTGTGTGTCATGTCAGGCTTCAATTTAAGATAACCTGAGAGATTCCTGTTTCTCTAACAGAAACACTTTTGTATTATACTTAGCACTTATGGGAATTACTATGGTTCTCTTCACATGAGAAAATTATCACTTTGCAAGAATGTATTCTAGCAGTGGGACACTGAAGTGCCATGGTAAGCATTAGTAAAGGAAAAGAAGGTAGAGAGTTCTTAAATTATTGAAGTGAAATTGATACGTCAGATTTCTAACATTTCTGTGGGAAGTCTACCAAGGAATTTATCATTTGTAGATTTATTTCCTTACCAAACTTGTGTCCTTTTAACTTGCTTTGTGAAAATTTCTCTGGTTAGGTTCCCATAAAAATATAATTTACGCTAGTTATGATGACAGGAAGAAAGATTGGAAAGTTGCACCATGTTAATGAAGGCAATCCCACATGAAACACCTTGAGTTTAAAAAAACACAGAAGCTCTACTCTCTTCACAACAGTAAGACTTTGGATGCTTGGAAGGCAGCAGAAACCACTTTTATCACTAAGTAACTAAAAAAATGGGGCTGGAGAGATTGCTCAGTGGTTAAGAACACTGCTTGGTCTTGCAGAAGACCCGGGTTCTAATCCCAGCATCCACATGGCAGCTAACAACTGTCCATAACTCTAGTTCGAGGGGATCTGACAGCCTCTTCTGACCTCTGTGGGTATTGCATGACATGGGTGCTCTTACCTACATGCAGGCAATACACACACACACACACACACACACACACACAAAGTAATAAATAAAATATTTTAAAAAATTTTAAAAATGTTAGGAGAAGGGGATGTAGATCAATTGGTAGAATGCTTCACTGTCATTTAAAACCCTTGTGTTTGATCCTTGGCACTGCATAAACTGAGCATTTTAGCTCATGTCTGTAGTCCCAGCCCTTGGGAGGCAGTCAGGAGGAACAGGAATTTAAGATCATCCTTGGCTACATTGCAGATTCGAGGCCAACTTGGGCTACCTGAGCCCCTGTCTCAATAAAAAAATGTATGGACAGTTTCACCTATTTCCAGAAAGTATTGAAACTGGCAAATGTATTTGACATGCTTTTGGGTTTTCTGGGCCCACTTTTCCATCAATTGTAATGAAGTCATCTGCCTAACTATTGACAAAACCACTTGAGTTTAATTTAAGGAATTATTTTCATTTTTGGAAGATTTTTTAATTGTCAAAACACTAAAGACACAAATCAGGGTTAAAGTTTTTACTATTAATATCGTTCTGTTCCCAACAGAGAATTATGATGGCTTCAAAAACGGAATCCGTAGTAGGTGCATAAGCAGACGGATGAAAAATACCCAAAGCGAGCAGTTAAGGGTATCAGCACAAGACCACTAAAGGCAGGGAATGTATCCTATAATTCCGATTATGATTAACTAATAGAAATATTGTAAGACTGATTTCACACTCAAATAGGGAAAACAACAGAAGAAGCGCATGTTTTACCAGGGGATAGAATGTATAATGATCACACTTTAGCAAATCAACCATGAAACACTACAAAAACCTTTCAGGAAGGTAAAGAAAGAGATGGGGTTATTGAAAAAATGAACATTGCCCACCCACCTGGGATAGGAAATGGGACTACATCTAAGAAATGTCCTTCTGACGTCTCAAACAGAGGGTCCGCTTTTCTTATTTCAAGAATTTTCAATAATATCTCTGATCATCAACTGTATTTTGAAAATACTCTTCATCTATATTTTTCTTTGACTTATCTTGCTCATTTCCTCAACGTTGCAATTCCATCTGACTAAACTTCTCTAGTCTCCTCCTACGTATATACACATATGAGTACGTGTGCATAAACAGTTTTGAAGTATCCTTCTTTTGGATCCCTGTGTTAAAATGCCTGGGGTCCTCCGCAAGAGTGGCAAGTGCTCTTAACTGCTAAGTTATCTCTCTAGTCCATCTTTATTTTTGAGACAGGGTACAGAGTGTCTTAAACTCCTGTTTCTCCTGCCTCTGCCTCCCAAGTTCTGGGACTACAGATGCGCTCTAACATATTTGTCACTTCCTCCAGCAAGGCTTCATTTCCTGAAGTTGCACAACTTTCCCAAACAGAGCCCTCAGATGGGAACCAAATGTTAAATATATAGACCTAAGCGATAAATTTTACATTTAAACCACAACACCCTTAATTTCTCTGCTTGCTCATCTAACCCACCTCTTTGAGGGTTAGGTCATAATCTACCTCTCTTCTGGGATGCCTTCCTTGACTTTTCTAATAACTTGGGTCTCTCACATCTTTTATTGTCTATCTAATTAGAGATTTTCTAATACAGACCATAATCAATGCTCAAGATGAATGTGCCAGAGGCCAGTGGTCCCCTGATACATGGCTTTGCAGGACTCATTTAGCTAGATGAACCTTCTGTGCTATGCCTCATTATAGTCTTCAATTTTGGGTATTACAACTCAGGAACCTGAAACTGATCAGTATTGGGGAGATAGTCTTACATTCACCTACCATAAGAGTTTGAAGTTTGTACATCAGGATGCCTGCTGGTTAATTAATAATGAGACACACAGGCATGGAGTGGCCTTGCCTTTGATGTGAATCCAGCTAGCACTTTCTCTTTTTAGCCCTGCTACAAAGAATCCAAATTATCGGAAGTTTGCTTAGTGAACTCTGGAGTCTGAACAAAGAGATTTATGCTAATGTTGAAGGGCATCAGGCTCCGATGGCTGTGTTGTCCCCTTTTCACAATGGGGCTATAAATAAGTCAACAATAAAATTCATCACCCAAGCCAAGACTACGGAGAGCACTATTACAGTTGCATGGGCAGACCAGGTATGGAGATTGTCTAAAGTAATTTAGCACACATGGTTACCAGAGATTTTTAAATTGCGGGAAGATCATAATCTCATCAGTTATTTTTTGAAGAATGCTCACATAGCTATATAGACTACTTGGATTAATTCACGGATGCTCAATTTTTATTTTTTCTTTCATGAAGAACATTTTGCATTTTTATTTTTTAAAAACTTTAAAATTTTTTGTTTATTTTTTATGAGTATGTTTTACTTGCCTGTTATGTAAGTGTACCACAAAGGCTAGGAGAGGGCATCAAATTCCCCTGGAGCTGGAGTTACAGATGGTTGTTAGCTAACATGTGGGTGTTGAAAACTAAATTGGGGTCCTCTGCAAGATCAGTCAGTGTTATTAACCACTGAACCATCTCTGCAGTCCCTTTATTTTTATTTTTGAGACAAGGTATAATGTAGCCCAAACTAGCCTCAAACTTGCTATGTAGCCAAGGAACTACTGAGTCTCCCATTTGGACCCTCCAAGTGCTAGAATTGCAAATACATACTATCATACACAATTTATGGGGTGCTGAGGGTCAAACCTAGGACCTTGTGCATGCTAAGCAAGCACACTACTAAATGAACTACATCCCTGGCCCCAACCCTCAGTTTTTCAATATTGCCATGACTGACCAACCATTGACCTCCACAGGAAGTATGGTAGGTAGAATTCTAAAATGACCCACAGAATTCCTACTCCATTAAGTAGATGCCCGGATTGTGGTGGAGTTCTTTGTATGAGAAATGTCCCCCATAGGTTCCAGTATTTGAACACTTGGTTGTACTATTTGGGGCAGTTATAGAACCATTAAGAGGTGGAACCTGGTGGGGAAAGAGCTTTGAGAGTTTCTAGTCTCATCCTATTACTGCAAGTGGGTAGTGATGTGATCTCTCAGCTCTCTGTTATGGCTATATGCTTCCTAGCATCCTCTTCCACTATGGACACTTCCTCTGGAACTGTGAGGCAAAGTAAACTCTTTCTTTTATAAGTCATATTTGGTCATGATATTTTATCATAGAAATAGAAAACTAATGGATTCATATGTGCCAGAACCCATTATGTGACAATGACGGGCAGGCTTTCTGTTTATTAGGCTGTGATATTGATACTTTCCACCTGTGATGACATTAGTCTGTGTGTGACTCTTTCCTCATATAGTTCAGCTAGTTTTCTTTCTGGGCCTTGGGAATGCAAGCTGCCTTTTGTGAACTGGGCCATCTGTAAAAGAAGGAGAGACCATCAGAGCAAACAGTATTAGGACTCATTTTTCTTCCAACAGGAACTGAACTGCACCAACAGTCAGGACCTCAGGTGTCAACACTAGATGGTACCGCTGCTGCAGCCCATGAGAGAAAACCCTTAGCATAAGATGCAGCTGCTCTGTGCTCACCACATAGAAACTGTGTGGCAATAAATTCATATTGTTTTATGCACTAAGGTTTTTGGTAATTTGTTACATAGGAATAGGAAACTGACACAACAGATCTTCCCTGTTAGTTCCAGAAATTAGATACAGGGAATTTCTGCTGGTATAGTGCAAAAGGAAGTTTTATTGTGGATTAAAAAGCAGATTTTTTGATTACTCTGACCAACCCAAAGTCCCTATTGTGCTCTAGAGGTAAGTAGTCCTTTAAAAATATCAAAACTGGGTGGCAAGGTAGATGGTCAGGAGTGAAATGCCTCATTTCTTAAAGGCCCTTGCTACCAACCTTGATGATCTGAGTTTGATGCCCGGGACCCACATGGTGTAGGGAGAAAACCAACTCTGGAAAGTTGTCCTCTGACCTCCACTTGCAAGACATGGCATGTCCACTAAAAACATCAAAACCTATTGAAAACCAATTAGCTCATTTTTCAGTGAGCTTGAAATTTTTCCTCTATGTTCTCTACTTCATGTGCCAAAGTAGGAGACTAGGAAGAGCATTCTTTGACCCAAGTTGTTGGTTGAGGACTCTCCCTGCTGCTCTGACCCAAGGCTTCAGCCCTGTGCTGCATTCCTCATCAACTCTTCACCCTGGTGAGTCGGTGAATCTTTTTTCCCCATGGGCTCTGATCGACTCTGCACTTCAATCCAGTGATGAGTTGTGCTGATTCTAGTGGAGAAAGCAGTAGTGCTCATGAACTAGGTCTTTTGTGAGGCATTAATGAGGCAATAGAATGACACTGGTTACAGCACTGCAGATTGATTAATAAACACACACAGCAGCTCTTTACAATAGTTTTAAGTTCTTCACATATGATGTTCCTTCTCTCTACAATGGTTTCCTTGTTTCTTCATCATAATCTCTACTTTCTACCTGTCCTTATGTAGCAGAAGAAGCAAGAAAGTTCCCTTAGACTGCCTTCCAAGAACACCAGGTCCACATCTGAGGCATGCCCACCTGACCTAATCATCACCCAAAGGTGCCACTTCTTTTTCTTTATTTCATTTTTTCTTTATTTTTTGTGTGTGGATATGTGTGGGATGCATGCAAGCCAAAGCATACCTGTGGCAGTCAGAGGACAGCTGAAAGGAGTGGGTTCTTTCTTGGGTTCTAGGGATTAAATTCAAGTTGCTGAGCTTGGCGTCTACCCACTATGCCATTTCTTTGGCCTCAGTCCCACCTTTTAATACCATTGCACTTGAGATTATATTACAAAAACCAATTTGGGGAGAAGCACAAACATCCAGGAAAGGACAATAGTGAAACATTACATGAATCGATGAATAAGATTATAGGAATCAATGAAAAGATTATAGGGAAACGCATTCACTAGACAAGTTTCAACCTAGGGATTCTTATATTTTCTTGCTGCCACAGAATAGAATATGCATTTACAGCAGATAAAATTAATTCTTCCCTCAAACATACCAAATTAAAGCTCTTTCAGATGTCATATTACAGATGAATTCAATATAGATACAACTATATTTCATTTTATTTTAGGCATGGCTGAAAAAAAGGATATTTGGGTTTGTTGATTATTTCTCCATCTTCCATTGTGTTAGAATAAAGTTAACCACTACAACAAACAAACTCTCAAATGTCAGAGGCATAATGAATGTTTACGTTAGAGTTGTGACAACCTAATATGAGTGTTTTGTTTAAGTGGCTTTCTTTCAGTCGCATTCATGGACACTGGTCCCCTCTCATCTGGAACTGGACTATCATTCAAAGAGGAAAGAGCAGGAGGACGATGAATGAGAGGGTTTCATGACCTGACTAGAAATGGAGTACTTCAGCCTTGTTACCATTCTGCCAGTTACAGCTTTGACATTTTACACCATGCACAAATGTAGCCTGGGGGTGTTGTATACCAGGAGCCTTAGGAGGGAGATGAAGCTGGTGTGGAAAGACCTAGTCCTTGCCTTAGCCTGTAGAATTTAAAGGTGCTCCCCTGTCCCCACACCACTCAAAAGTTGAAGAGGTTGGGGAAACTGAAAATGGATATCTCTCAATACTCATGGTCTACTTGTAACTTTCAAGGGTGCAAAAAGCTGCAGATATATTATGTTTAAATGACCCTAAATGCCACATGTTTAGCGTGATATCAACAACCTTTGTCCACCATAACTTTCCTAGTACATAAAAACATTAATAACCTAGGCTTCCCCCCACTTTATTTTTAATGAAATATTTTGGAATTTGATTATTATAACCTAGTTATTTCTAAAAATGAGTTACACTTCCACAGGGCACTGCTAAAATGCACAGAGGCATTTTAATTGCCTATGAATATTCAAAACCTCATTATTGTTGCAGTTTATAATTATCAAATTCCCTTGACAAAAATGTGCAGCCCACAATAAAAAAGGCAATCCATTTAAAAGTGTTGACATCCATGTTCAGCCATTTCATTTTAATTCATGACTATTTAGTCTGTATCATAACAATTCAGTTTGGGGAAGGACTAAGATTGAACATTCTTTCCCCTTTAACGTATAGCTTGCTGACTATGTGTACATTTCCTACTTAAGGTATAACATATTTCACACAAGATGGTCTATGTATTAAGCTGATACAAAACTCAAACTGAAACTTGGAATGGAGATTAAAATTTGTGAACAATCAAAGCAAAGCCAGAATTGGGAAATCTCTTCTCTGTTTTGGAATTACCATGGTGGTATAGTGGTAATGCAACCCAAGCTGTCATTCCAAGCCTTGGATAAATAAAAAGGTGCCTACTGAAGATTGGCATCTTGTAAACAGGTACACAGACATTTTGCTTGGTTGTCAAACGATATCCATAAGAAGGAAATGATGCCCTGGAAACCCCATTAGGCATGCATACACTGTGGCTAAACATTAATGTATATGTATACCTGGGAGCTGCTTCGCAAGGGACACAGTGCCAGACAGAAGAGACCTCCCTTTGATTAGCTGGTGAGAGTGAGGAGGAGACTCCCCAAATAATACAGGCTATTGCCAAACCACTTGTTTATCTCCCAGGACTAGTAGATAAGACCCTACTGCTGAAGACAGAATATACTTTGGATTTAGAACTTGAAGCAATGGAGCGGGAATTGACCTGGAAGTCTTCTCTATCATAATGCTAGATGATAATATACAAATTGCCAAGGGAAAAAAAATCAATGAGCCAATCCAGCCCTAAAGCCTAATAACCATAAAGACAGGCATGGCAAACTACCTCTATTGATATAGTAGTGTCACTGCGGTACTGTTATGGGAGGAGGGGTTAATCAACAGCTATCTAATTGGACTTAAAGCATCCTCAGTAGGAGTAAACTAAAGAGTGGCACTATAAACTCAGTCAAATACACATGGCAGAAGAGGACATAGATCCTAGAGAAAATCCTGTCTCTTTCCTATCTCTAGATAAATTAAATTTCTTACTGTATCCTAAATATGGATCCTTATATTTACAGATAAGCATACTATACACCACTCATCAAAGAAGCTTCTTTTTGAAACAGATGGAGGCTACTGCAGAACTGATCAATTGGCCAGACACAGAGAATATATGTCTGAGAGATGCCCAGTACTAGGTGACACATCTACATTTGAATCTCTACAACTAAGGCTCATGGAACATAGCAGAACAAGGGGTAGAGAGAAAACTAGTGTAGCCCTCAACTCTCACCAGTAAAACTTCCTTATACAACAGAGTATGATCTGAATAGAATGCCATAGCTGGCCAAGTTTTAAAGAATAAGAGACTGCAGAGTGTGTATCCCTGGATAGGACTCCCTGGATTGAACCTCACCCACCCAGGGTTCAGGGACCATTGAAGGACGGACAGAAAGATTGTGAGAGCCAGGGCTGGTTCATGAACATAGGGAAGCAGAGGCTTTCAGGCCACTGGAAGTTTGCACATGTCAACTTGTGGCAATGGTGGCATGGGAACACAGGACCATGCCAAGTCAATTAAACCAGGGCCCAAAGGGGAGGAGAGAAATGGGTGGTGGGCCAGTCACCCATTGTTCTGGACTGAGAACTATTGGAGACTGATTGCTATTGGGTCTAGGAGAATATGCCTTACACACTATCTCTAGATGGACTGACTAGACTTCATGGACGAATTTGCAATGAAGGGCATCTGGGTATAAATACTTGACTGGACAGGACTTACCAAGCATGGCAGAACACATGAGGTTTGATGGGGGGATGGGGGAGGCATGGATATGGGAGGGCTCTAAATTTGATTAAGAACTGTTGTATGAAAATACAAAAGCTCAATAAATATTTTTTAAAAAGTCTTCAGACCACTTCATCCCTTCTATAAACAATTATTTGATTCCTTCCATGGCCAACAACTGTACCAATAGGAAGGAACATAAGCTAAAGCGTTGTCTTTAGTAACCCACCAACCATCGACTTCTATTTTTGTGTCAAAGTACGATTTTTTTCAGCAGTCTTATTTTTCTGAATCATATTTTTCAATAAAAGAAAATATAGACATGTAGGCTCTGGAAAGATGGCTCAGTAGGTAAAGCATTTACTCATCAACCTTGAGGACCTGAGTTTGGAGCCCTAGAACCCATGTAAGAAACACAGACAGCAGCATATATGCCTACAATCTTATCCCTATGGGTATTTGGGAGGCTGAGACAGGAGAATTGCAGGAATCTTGTAGGTTGGCTATCCTGGCATATAAGGCAGTGAACAAGAGAAACCCTGCCTCAAGCAAGGTAGAAGGCCGGGACCGACACCCAAGGTTGTCCTCTGACTTCCATGTGTATACAGTGGCGTGTGCATGCCTGCACGCACACATACATGATGAACACACACACACACACACCATTTAACAAATATTAACTGAGTATTCACTGTGGGCCAGAGAATTTAATGACATTATTGAGTTGTTCATGCTACATTCAATCAGAGAGACACTTAAACCTATGATCATATCATAACACAGTGTAGAATAGAAAGTCAGTGAAAGAAGAAAGGACATTTTTGTTTGCAACCCTACCTAGCTGATCAAAAAAAGTATTCCTGAAAAACTGACCCTGATATGAATAATGAAAAACCTTAAATTACTCAACTAAGCAATAATGGGTTTGGGAGAAGTGGTTCAGGTAAAAATGGGACTAAGAGGGAAAAAAGGAGGGTTATGTAGGGAAGTGAAAGCTTAGGTCTTGCTGCAATATAAAGGCCAGAACTAAAGCTGTGTCCAGAGCACATGGAGTGGTAGAAGGGGAGGCAGATCTTTCAGTGTAGGAAGAGGGAATGATAATCAGAAAGCACATCAACAAAATGATCCCTCTGAGGTCTTAAGCTCAGCACTTGCATTGTATGGAGGCTCAAATAAACCAAAATCAAGAGGGCTCCAGTACTGTGCTGCATTTCTCTATAGTGGCAGGGTGAGGATATGGTGCTCTCTGAACTACTCATTAACTCACTCTTATTCCATTCCAACCCTGAAATAAGAACACTTTAATCATAATCAGCTTTGAGAATGTGAGCTAGACACAGGATGCTGGGATAAAATACCATGACCAAGACGACGTAAAGAAGCGTTTACATTGGGTTATGGTTCCAGGGTCCATGATGGCAGAGGAGGCATGGCAGGGGGAAGCTGGAGCAGGAGGCTGAGAGCTCACATCTTCAAAGGCAAACAGGAAATAGAAAGAGAGTGAACTGGATGTGTGGCAAGGCTACGAACTCTCAAAGCCTGCCCCCAGTGCCATGCTTCCTCCAGCAAGGCCACCCCTCATAAAGGGTCCATGACTTCCCCAAACACAGCCACCAACTGGGGAAAAAGTGGTGAAATACTTGGAGTCTGTAGAGAACATTTCTCCTTCAAATCACCACAACACAGTCCCATTGTGTACTTTTTATTGACTATATCTTCCTTCTCCAGCCCATTGCCACTAAAGATCAATGACACAAAGAATTTCAATCAATATTGTATATGCTTGGGTGCATAAATAAGTAATTAAATAGATAAAACATGATATATTTATATAGTAAAGAAAGATTTAGCAACCCTTACTCTATTCTTGGCCACAAAAGTTCATAATTATAAATCACAATGCAATTAAACTAAAAATAACAAGATTTAATCATACGTTACTTGGGAATTTTGTAACACTTAGAATTATTTAGGTCATAATTAGATTAAAAGAAAATATAGACATATAAGTAGAGACTATTTAGATAGATAAACATAAAAGCAATGACATAATATGTTGCATTGCATGGAGTATTTTCAACCCTTAGGAGAAAATTCCCAGCCCTTGAATATCTATAATGTGACACACACAGGAAGTAGCCCTGAAGATTTGGCAGAATTGATCATGAAATTCTGCTAAATAACAGTAGTTATTTACATTTAATGTTAATTAAACAGTTAACATATCTGATAACAGAAAGTAAAAGTTGAAGAAAAAGTTAAAAGTCATGATGGTAAAACAGTATTTTTCATATACAATGCAATTTTTTTTTTTTGGTCTTTTTAAGACAGGGTCTCCCTGTAGACCCAGCTGTCCTGGAACTCACTATATAGACCAGGCTGGCCTTGAACTCACAGAGATCCACCTGCTTCTGCCTCCCAAGTGCTGGGACTACAGGCGTGTGCCACCATGCCCAGCATACAATGAAATTTTATAAGCGGTTTGAATAGAGTGAACACTCCAGAAGGCACATGACCTGAGCAGGATCTAAGGAGCCAAGCAGATATGAGACCCTGCATCAAACAAAGCAGAAAGTTGAGGACAGACACTAAAAATTATCTTCTGACCTCCCCACACATGCTATAATAATAATAATTGTGATTATTAGTAAACAAAAAATACAGAATTATGGCTTGATGCCACGTTTTTCACAGTAAAAATTTGAGCTCATCCGTATTGAAGCTTTACTGTTTTGATAAGCTAACCTCTTCACTTGTATTAACAAATTTAATGTGACCATCTTATAGCCAATTCATTATTTTCCACATCATGTTATAAATGATAATTGAAACATATGAATACTATATAATTGTTCTTGGCACTAGATTTTGAACAAAGCAACAAATATTTTACATATGGTAGTACCTGATGCTTATAACAGAATAGCATTCTTGTAAATGCCTTGAGTGTAAATCGTACAATTTTCCTGGAATGAAATTTGACAGCATGAATAAAATGCTCTAAAATCCCTAAAATCTTAAAAATGTTCCATGTCAATGAAAGAGCTCTGCGATGGTCAAGGTTGTTCAGTGGGATGCTACAAATAGGAGTATATTTCATGATCTAGTATCTGATTAAAGGAGTTTGGTTACATACAATTTTGTGTAGCCAGAAAGTGATATACTCTATGGCCATTTAAAATCCTCTATACAGGAGCTGGAGAAATGGCTCAGAGCTTAAGAGCACAATCTACACTTGCAGAGGACCTGGGTTTTGATTCTCAGCATCCATATGTTGGTAGCAAATGTTTATAACTCTAGTTCTAGGGGACCTGATGCCTTCTTCTAACCACCATAGCATTGCATATATGTGATATTCTTATGTACATGCAGAGAAAACACTCATAACAAAAACGAACAAAATCCTCCATATAAACGATATATACTAATTAAGAGAAAAGGCAGTGACACAATGAAAACAACAAAAACTGGATTGGAAACTATAAACAGGAAAAGTTTGAGGTTTTATGACTTTTGCAAATATATACACATTTACCCACACACATGGATCTAACCGTACCCACAGGAATAAAGGAAAATAAATCAAAATTGTAACAGCATTGTCCTGTGAATCATTCAAAGTGTATTTTATTTCACTCTATATAATTTTTATAGAGAATATTAATCTTTTAATTACAAAAGGAGATTAATTTCTAAAGTGGGCATTTTGTAATTCTTAATGAGAAGCAGAGTCAGGTGGAATCAACATTGTGACAAAAGGACAGCTGCTATCAAACACCGCGTCTCACTTAAGTTAATGAGAAATCTCCTTTACTAACAGATGCGTAAACAGGATTTTGATTAATGGATATGCCAACTGCTCCTCTGCTACCCACATTGACCTCTGTTTGTATTTTAATTGTGACATGCCCTTATAAGAAAAGATTAGTAAATGTATCTTTTCTGATTGCCTTAAAATTTCAGAGCTTTACTAACTATTAAGCAGGGTCTAGGGTAAGGGTGACATCTAGTCTCTTATCAGTGAACTTCCTACTGGTTTTCCATCATTTTCCTGGAAAGGCCCCAAGCAAATTATGCTTAGGGAATGATTCCTGTTCTGGCAGGATAGAGATAAAAATAGCTGCTCACAGTGCGGGAGACTGTACAGCTAGCATGTCTTTTTTTGATCCAGATTCCAGTGTCTCTGTCTTGACCTCATACCTGTCTCCTAAATTCTTAACTTTTTCCAGATGTATGGTCTGTTGGGGCTGCATAGAAAACAGTGTCCCCTATGATTGTATTCCCAAAAGAAAACAATCAGCTAATCTTGTTGTTCACTTTTACTCAATACAGATAGCCTAGAGATCTGCATGTGTCATATCCTCAGATTCAAACAGAAACAGAAAATATTTGGGAAAATATTGTATTTTTACAGGTATCATGTAATCTAGAGATGATTTAGGTTCAGAACGATTTGCATAGATTATATGCAAAAACAACAGGATTTCATATGAAGAACTTAATTAGCCACAGGCTTTGGTTTTCTAATGGAACAAATCTCCCACAGAAACGGAGGGAGCAAAGATGACTCTCCCTCCTTGTGTACAGGCACAACTCTGCATTGTTTCCATTGCGATCTTTATTTTCTAATTTGATTTACAAGTCAAGGATCCCTAACCACACACATTGGAATTATCTCATGCTATTTAAAAGTCTTAGTGCCTGTGGTGTACTCAAGAATAAGTTAGTCAGAATCATTAGGTAATATATTCCAGGCCTGGCAATTTACAGAGCTCCTTTGGTAATTCCAAGGTGAAGCCAAGTTTGAGACTCACTTAAGTCTTGATTTTTTTTTTTTTTAACATTGTTTGAGCCTATATAACAGGTTGTCTCATGGGGATGAGAATACCAGATTAGGTTAGACTTTCTTGCTAGAGCAAGTTCAAACTGTGTCAGATACATTTGTTCAAAGTCTTGCTTTCTTAAAGGTAAGATAAATATTTGGAGACTTCTTCCTTTAGGCAAAAACTCCCTGGTAGCTTTCTCAGCATTACAAGTGACACAAAACAGAATTTAACAGTGGCCACAGCTGTAGGTATGCCAAGCCAATTCTGAAAAGTAAGGTAAGGAACCATTTTTCCCTTTGTTTATGCAGCGAAATTGATAGTATTCATAAGATGCAACGCAAGGTGGGCTTATGAACTCTGGCTGTCTTTGACTGTCTTCTACAGAAGCACTGGCATAAGGGAGAGGCGAGACTATGCCCTACAGCCTCTGTGCAAAGCTCTTCATAGCTCCTTTATTCCCTGACCAATTCCTGAGTGCATCTACTCTTGACATCTAACCCCAAACTCTGCTTCGCTTCAAAATAAAGCTCACGGACTTAAGAGATAGTTCAGCAATTAAGAGCAGGGGCTCCTCTTGCAGAGGACCCAGGTTCCATCCCAGCACCCACATGGTGGCTAACAGTCAACTGTAACTCCAGTCCCAGGGGAATCTAACACCCTTTTCTGCTCCCCACCGACATTGCAGGACATGGGTGCACTTATGTACGTGCAGGCAATACATATACACATAAAATTAAAAATAATAAGTAAAATATTTGGGACTGGAGAGACGGCTCAGCAGTTAAGAACACTGGTTGTTCTTGCAGAGGATCAAGATTTGAATCCCAGTGCCCACATGACAGCTGACAATTGTCCATAACTCCAGTCCCTGGGGATCCAACAGCCTCTTCTGACCTCCACACACATTGCACGACACGGGTGCACTGGCCTACATGCAGGCAATACACGCATACACATAAAATAAATAAATAAATAAAATTTTAAAATAATAACAAATAAAATATTTAACAAAATAAATCTCACAAGAATGTGTTTTGCTCCCTTTCATTGGTATTTATTTTATTCATTTGGCTTTTCCCTCCTACTGAATGATTCATAATTTGGCACCACAGATTTAATCCAGCTTCTTTCCAAAGAATTACAAACTCAAACATCTCCATATAGGTATGTACACCTAAATCATTACACTTTTAGGATTTATTTCACAATTTTGTATTTCACACAACATAGTAAACCCTCTTTTCTTATGAAATCGGCTGCCTTCCTAAGCAATGCTATCTACTGTACCATCAGTTGGCTTTTCAGGTCATATGAGAGAGTCCACAAAGCTTGGGGAGGACAGTGTTAAAAGACGCAAAACATTACCATTACAGTGACCCAGATCTTGCGCTAACAATCAGCTAAATTCGCTTTTTTTAGATTCAGCAAATGAATACTTCTTAATATAGTAGTTTCTCAAAAGTTTAAATGCCATGCAATTTCTGAAAAATGAAATGCCTTTGAACTGGGATAACATCCCTTTCATTATCTGAAGCCCTTTATTAGTTATTTTTTCAACAATAGTCTTATTTCTTACTTTGAATTAAGCAAAGTTATTTTGGGACACCAATGAAAAGGAAAAAATTATGACTGTGCTTGTGTTTGTATTTATGAAAATGGATGTATTTTGAAAGTAATCACTGAAAAATGCACCCAGAGCCTAAATTAACTTAATGAGAGCAGAGAAAAATAAATTAGAATTCAATAATAAAAGAAATTACTGCATTGTGAATTTTGTACCACAATCCTTATTGCTTGGCTTGCACCAGGCCCTAACTCCTAAGATGAATTCAGAACCCATTAGCAGTAGCATAAACAGCAGCAAAAGGTAAAGAATCTATGGAGATTAAAAAGACCCTGAGAAAGGAGGAGACAGAAAGGCCTCTTCTTCCAAGGTGTCATAATTTGTAGATCCCATTTTCTTTTTACCTTAACTGAACACCCTCAGATCTTTGGTGCTATAAATTAAGAAGCAGGTAATTGGGACAGTATGAAGTTTTACTGCTCAATGGAAATAGTTCATGAGAATTGGATAAAGCTAATCCACAGCCGAAATCAGAGAGGAAAAGCTCCATCTAGTCTTTATAAATTCTAATATAATTCCTTAGTTGTTGCTGTGAAGCTCATCTCTTTCAAACCTGGAAGAACATAATTCTAATGCCTTATGTGCACCATTGAGAGAAGTGAACTTTATTGAAAGTGGCAACTTGAGTTTTCCATCCTGATCTTCTTTCTGAGACAGTCCTGTTGTGTCCTCTTGTACACAAAATGCTTTCTATTAGCAAGTCTTGATATGTTAACCAGCTTTAGACCACTATGGCAACATAACTAAATTCCTTGATAAGGAGGAAAGACTTATTTCCGTCATGATCACTTGGTCCTGTTGCTTGGGGCCTGCAAAAGCACAGTGCATCATGATAGGAGCATGGGACCCTGGAGGCCAGTTTATAAACAAAGAGAGAAACAGGAAGGGTTTCGAGTTCCAGTATCTCCTCTCCCCAAGTCCCACCCCTTAAAACTTCCACTACCTTCCAATAGTGCAACAGGCTACAGCACAAGCCTTTAACACAAGGGTCTTGGGGACATTAAAAGAACCAAACTGTAGCACTTGATAAGTACTTCTGCTTTTAATTTTATGTTTTATATGTGATATAACTTTTCTTGTTGTTTGATAAAATATTTTCTATAAACAAATTAAGAAAGGGCTTATTTTGCCTTAAAATTGGAGGTTATAGTCCATCATCATGGGAGGTCAAGGCAGCAAGGTGGATGGTCACATGGCATCCATAGTCAACTGCAGAGAAAGACAAATGCTGGTGCTCAGGTGTGCTCCTGTTCTCCTTTTTACTCATTTTGTGACTCTAGCCCTTAGAAAGATGCTGCCCACATTCAGGGTGTGCCCTCTGTCCTGACTTAAACCTCTCTGGAGATACCTTTGCAAACATACATAGAGGTGTGTCTCCTCGGTGACTCTAAACACTGTGAAGCTGATGATGAAGCTTAACCATTACATAAGCCAAAGATGTAAGTTGTGGGTTATTCCTTTTGTCACTGATTTATTAATGGCATGATTTACCTGTTGAAGTGTTTTAGATGACCATGCCAATTATAGCTGGTTAATAAATATTTAGCATAAATACAGGGTACCAGTGAAGCTTTTCAATCTCTAAAACTATTGACTTTTCACATATATTTTTATATGGTAGAGGATAATATTATCAAACTAGTTTTTTAAAGGAAGCAGCTAGAATTGAAATGGGGAGGTGATTTGCTCAGTTTCACATACCTGTTAGGTAAGATGTAGGGAGCAGAGGTTCAGGATCCGTTCCCCAACTACTGTACCATGTCAACTTCCAGCTCAGTAGGGAGACAAAGTCACTGTGCCAGTGTAGCCCACTTGCCTCAGAGAGACCTGCTGAGGTTGGCAGCAGAGTCATAGGTTCACGGTAGTGTAACTGAGTTTTCTTACACCTTAACTTTCATCATAGTACATGTTCATGTAATCAACAACATATATGCTAATAAAACTAGGTAGTTTAAATCAAGCCTTTGCAAATGGGATTTTGGAAAAGAAAATGTATTAAGCCACTTGTAGAAAAACATGTTCTTAAATACTTAATTAAAAATACTTGCTTTTTTTGTTTACTTGTTTTCTATTTTTTAGCTTTTTTATCATGGGTGTGGTGTGCATGTGCGTATGCATGTTCGCATATATGTGGATACATGTGTGTACATGAATGTGGAGGTCAGAGGATAATGTCAGTGTCTATCTCCGTCACTCTCCACTTTATTCACTGAGGCAGTGTCTCTCAGTGAACAGAAACCCTGCAGATTCTGCTAGTTCAACAAGCCAGTTTATCTTGCCAATCCCGGCTGCCTTGAATACTAGGACTGCAGGAGGCTGCAGTTCTACCAGGCTTGTAAAGCAGGTGCTGCTGATCCAACTCTTGTCCTTATGCTTCCCTTGCAAGCATTTTATCCCAAGCCATCTTCCCAGTCCCAGTTATTTTTATTTTTTATTAGCAGAAAAAGTTATGTATTTATGCATGTGTTTATATTGTAACACAATATTTTGTGGTGGTGTACAATGTAAAATGGCTAAATAAAGCTAATGAACATAGTTGTCAACATATTATATTTTTACCTATACACCAATATTTACTATGGCTTTATTCACAATAACTAAGAGTTGAAACCAGCCGGAGTGCCCATCAACAGATACATGGATTAAAATTTGCAATACAGATCTGCAATGGAATTTTAATCAGCCATAAAAAACGAAATGATGATACTTTCAGGAAAATAGATGGAACTAGAGATCATTAAGTTAAGTAAAACAATCCAGACCCAGAAAGAAAAGTGCCTCTCTTATGTGACATCTATTTAAATTTACTTATTAGCATGTGTGTCTGTGCATGCATGTGTATGTGTATATATGTATATGCATGGATATATCACAAAAATATAAAGATAACCATCAGAGAGGAGGAAGAGATCTTAAGCGTTTAGAGGGAGAAGATTTACTGAGCTACATGTGACATGAAGAAGGGGGTCCAGCAATAGGTAAGAAATTAAGGAGAGGGGAGTCAAAGGGAAGGGGGATAAATAATAACATATAATCACACACACATATAAAACATATGTATATTTTAAAATCTCTGCAGTGAAATTCACCACTCTGCTAACTTAAACAGCAGAGCTATAAGTTCATATCGACAGTTAAAATTCACTCTCTCAGCAATTTCTAAATACATGACATAATGTACTAACAATGGGTGACAGAATCTCTTGAACTTACTCCTTCTGGCTGAAATTTTCTATCCTTGGTTTATCACTTCCTGAATCAACCCCCTGCCTTCCACCCAGCCCCAGGTAACCATCATTCTACTCTTTGCTTCCAATTCTTTTAGATTCCACATCTAAGTTAGATTAGAATTTCTTTCTGGGTCTGTTTTTTTTCTCACATCATAAAATATAACCCAACCTTTCATGTTGTTGCCAATGACAAGATTTCCATCATTTGGGGCTGGGGAGATGCCTCAGTGAACCTGAGTTCAGTTCTAAGCAAACACATTGGGCAGCTCACAACTACCTGTAATTCCAGCTCCAGAGGATCAGATGCCCTCTTCTAGCCTCTGTCTATACCTACACACATGTAGCATACACTCAGATACGGACACATACATGTAAAAAATAAATCTTAAAAAGATTTCTTTCTTTTATAAGGATAAATAGACTTTCACATCATACTGAATATCACATTGAATATACCCCATCTCCTTAATCCATTTCACCCACTGAAGATCTAGTATGCTGACTACATATCTTAGTTCTTTAGGAATTTGAATGCCAGTTTTAAGCTGACTAATTGATGCTTGATTATATGCTAAACACTTGTTCAAATTATTTGATTCTAATAACATAGAAGTCCTCATAACAAATTCTGCAAGGGGGGATACCATCACTAGTACCACTCATAGGTGTTAGCTAACTCTCCTCTAGTACTCTTGTGAAGCATACTTATCCAGGTCTTATGTTCTAGTTTGAGGTAAGAGTCATGACTACAAGTTCATGATTTGGCTTAGCAAAATTCTGCTAAATCCTTGGTTTTGTGAATGCCAGATGTTTTTTCATACTAACATAACTTGAAACTATCAGGATTATTTTAAATGTAGTATTAATTTTCTTGCTGTAGACTTTAGGGAAGTATATAAATTGGAAAAAGAAAATGTTGAAGTTGTGTCTCTTAATAATGCCACAGCTTTTGAATATTTCATCTTAAGCTTATGAAGTGTAACAGTTTGAATATTACATAGAAAAATATTACCAGAAGACATTTCTTGGATTTTACTCTTATATTAGAGTGAATCCTTATTATGGAAAGAGTTATTTGAAATCTTATGAGATCAGGATCTAAGAGAAGTTTCATGTTTCTTTTCTACTTGACTGTTAGATGATGCCCATGAAAAAAAGAGTAGTTGTACATATGTCAACTAGAACTGCCAAAGATTAGAATTCACATTGGATAATATTTCATTTTAATCTAGAGCCTTTGAAGACATGATTGAATTAACCTTAGCTTTTTATTAGTAATTTGTTTCAACATATTTGTATGCATCTGTTTCTGTGAATAAAATAAAACAAAGACTTTCTAGTCTTGCTTTCTGGGAACTTACAAATAGGCATAATTTAAATAGCCTTGGTTAACAGAGATACTCCAAGTGAATTATTGAGGAATAAATAAGAGCAAGTAGAGCCATTTCCTTTTCAGTGTCATTCATGGTAAATGTCTGGAGACAATGAGAAGGGAAGTGTGCTTTAAGGGACAAATGTGTAAGTACTTCTCTTTTTATTAGGATTGAACCTTCGACTTTGCACAGCTAGGTCAGTGTTCTACCACTGAGTGACACCTTCAATACCAATTAGTCTTGTGATTAACAATCAAATAAATGTGATAAGATAATGAAACATTCAAATATATATCGAAGGGTTATCTGGAGTAGTAAGGATGGAGAACTATCACAGAAGTTTCCCCAGAAAATGACACATTGAGCTGAAGAATAGGAAAAGGATAACCAGAAAGACAACTGGAGATAGGAGGGGTAAGACCAGTACATGTAAAGAAAAGTCAAGAAATAAGGTCCTAGGGATTATGGGGTGGAAGGAAATGGCTTAGTGGCTGAATACTTGCCTGGAATTCTAAAGGTCTCATATTTGGTCCTGGGTCTTGGAGGAGAAGAGTAGCCCTGCTGACTTCAAGAACTGCAATAGGGTCAGAACTCTTCAGTCAGTAATTACTTACCTAACTGCATTCCCAATGAATTTTGATGAACTATTTTAGATATTGTCTTCAAGAGACAATAGTGAGTAATGTTTACTGATACATATAGACAAGTGAGATTGAATACAATGCATAGTTAGGAGCTTGGATTCCCTTAGTGATTTGGTCTATACTCCCATGCCAATATCACACTGTATTTATCTATCTCTCCCTCTCTCTTTCTCTTTTTCTGATAAGTTTCCTTTGCTTTAGTATTTTACTAGTTTGTACATACATCTGTAAAGGTATCATCAACTTACAAAGTGCTTTCATCTCAACAAGAAGTAATTATAAGACTTAGTTGAATTCTTATCTTACACTAGTAGTCAGAATCTCAGGTTTAAAGAATAAAGTGCTAAGAATTTTAGTTGCAAGGGTACTCTAGCTAAATGCTCACAGCTCTCTTCTTGAGGAAGTAAGCTGATATTGCCTCCAACTTTACAGCTGTGAATTCTAAGGATTAAGGTTAAATATTTGAGGAAGTTTTCTAATTCTAGACATGGAAATAACCTCCAGCAAGATGTGAAATATGATTTGAAAAGGTTTCCTGAGAGCACAGAAACTCCTATTTCAGTCTCTTAGCCTGGAATTACCTACATTGTCTACATTTATATTGTGTCTCAGTCTAAAATTTCTGAGAACTAAATTTGATTCCCAAATCTTTAGAAGATTAATATACTTCTATTAAAGTGTGTGACATATTTACATATACACAGACATACACTATCTCACTGACCATATATATGGATGTAAATTATATCCTTGAAATGCATTCATTCATATAGAAATGTGAAATATATTTATCATATAAACTGTATATGAGAATTGAAAGAAAGCTCTGTCCTCTGATGTGATCATTCCCCCAGGTATCCTTGCAAAAGCATCCACAAATCACAGCACTATGAAAAACCCAATGATGAGCTCAAAACTTGACTCATTCTACAATTCATGAAAGCACAAACTAGTTTCTACATGCTGAGCCATCAGCCTTGGAAAAAAGAAAGCTCAGGAAATATTGAGCAGTTTTCAAAAACATGGTGTACCTGTCAGCTACCAGGATGCAGGAATGCAAAACCTGGAGGACAAAGCACAAAAACTCACCCGTTTCTCTACTGATTCCAAAGGTAATGTTGTACTTAGACATGGGTGTTAGTATAAAGTCAAAACCAACCACCAGCTTTCTTGCTTTATATAAAAAAGAATTAAGTAGCCACATAATAATCATTCCATATATGACCTAGTTTGAGTTGCTCTGTGCTGATGAAATAATCATACTAATTTGTTGTCAACTGTCAGTATGGTACTTTTCTGTACAAATGTACAATAATACTAATGATCATACTGAAATTTTATTTCTTATAATAATTCCAAAACTGAAAACAAATAATTCTTTGTTTAAATTTGTGGTTTGCATGCTATACATCAATCTTGGTCTTAAGAACTAAGAACTGATGAACAAGGCAGATATTCTCCTTATGAAAGGAAGAATTAATTCTAAGACTACTTCAGATAAACAATACTATTGTATAAAAGTGAGGTAGGCTTAGAAACTCAATGAGATATCATTTCTATGATTATATTACCAATCACTTGCCTTTGAGTTAGGTTCTGAATGGAAGACTTCACTCCTACCACCACAAGGAATGGATTTCTGCTCATTTTCTGAATGATCTTGACATAGGGCTCTGAGCCTCAGGTGACAGTGCCACCCCTTTCTCTCCCTCAGCCAATGCCTTGACTATAGTTCTATCATGGATCTAAGTACAGCATCCTGCTAAACCATGCTTGAACCCTTTACCAATGGAAACTCTGCAAAGATAAATATGTGTGGATTTACAGTGTCAAGTTTGTAGCCCTTTGATACACAGGAATAAGACACTACCATTCTTTACTGGAACAAATGATGAAACAAAGCTTTAATATTTTCTCTTTCTTTTTGTGATCCACTCTCCCTTCATGCTTGAGATTGTCTTTCCCTGCCTCCGTAAGAAAGGTGTCAGCAAGGTGAACAGAAAAGGGAAACACTGAAGATAGGGCAAGAAATATATGAGCTTATCAAAGCATATGCTAGACAAAAGGAAATGGAGTTGTAACCTCATTTTCCCTAGGCTGATGAGCTGTGCCATCAGGATGATCAATAACATTAGCCTCCAAGCCATCAGATGAAGAAATGCAAAACCAAGGGGTAACAGATAAGGCCATCAGAAACACCAGTCCCCAGAAGGAATGGGTTTCCCAAATAAATGAACCGACCACCTTTCAAGACAGTTTATAGCAGGAACCAGATCATCATCACAGGTAGATTCCCCCAGGCAAAAGGGAAGGTAGGCAGAGAGGAATACACACTTCATGTCTCTGAGGAAAGCAGTTTGGCAATGATACAACTAACTGATTGGCATTAAGTTTAAGAAACCATTTTTACTTGGAGTGTTAGAAGTTTCTGTGTTCCTTGCAATTACGCTTTTATCTTAGAAAATCACACAATACAGACTTCAGCTGCCTTTGCTATGAGAGTTTCATTAAAACACACATACTGCATGCAGTATTTTGATCTTGGAACTGCTTGATATGTTAATGGTCTTGCTTTCTATTTGCAGACTTGGCGTCACTCTTATTTGGTGGGTGTGATGAAGGGAAAAAAAGAAGTTGAGTGGTGGGAGGACAGAATGCCCTTCACTGAACAAAGGCGACAGCTTCTAAACAGGCTATCATCTGCTTGCTCGCATGGTCAGGGATCCTATATATATGAAAATTATAGTCGACTTCTGGGAAAGTAATCCTCTATTAAAAAGCTCACTTGGCATTTTTTTATTTTTTCATTGCTTTCAAAAATTCAGACTCCTCACAGGAGGAGATCACGAACTCCTTTTTTTATGGAAAATCTCTATGACAGAACCCACAACACCTAAATAAAAAGGGGATTGAAACTCTGCTGTGATGACCATTCAACAGCTAATCTTCGATCCCCAGGCTCTTGTGAAATAAAACCCCTTTTTAGTAGATATCTCCTATCTCTGAGTTTCTTTGAATACTGATAAGAAAACTCCCAAAGAAAAACTCAGAAAAAATTAGCCACTGCACAACAACTGTGATATAAGTACAATTAAGAAATATATGTGATATCTTTAGTGAGCATTGATAGTCATTAAAAATTTGAAAAATATATGTTTGCCTGTATGTTAGATTTTAACATTATAGTCAGTCTAATGTGTGAAAAGAGAAAGAGAGGAATAGATTCAACATAGAAACAAATAATTGAAAGAATGAATAAATAATCTGTTCTTTGCCTTTCAGGACTTCATGATCCTCTGAGACAGAGACATAAATGAAGAACTCTGATAGTTGTCCCTGATCAATGTTACAGTGGCATTTAAAAAATGAAGCCCTAGTGAAAAGCTATTTGTTTCTTCCTGGAGAAGCTAAGCATTCTTCTTAGAGTTAAAAGCAGATTTGTGTTTTAAAGAAAGGAATTAATTACTTACTTCAGAATTTAAATAATTATTATAGTGAATTTAATAGAATTTAAGTAATGACATACTCTTCATGGCAAGCCTCTGTCAAGTACTGAATTTACTGATTTGTTTTTCACTTCTTTTGAAATAAAAACATTTCTAGGAAGCTTGTAAAATAAGCGTCCACCCCTCCTCTGACTTACTCTCCCACTCCCTTCCCCATTCAAACTTTCCCTCACTTTATTCCCCTTTGCCCTTCATACCACCTGTCTTTTACTCTTCTTCCTTAAGTTCTTTCTTATTTTGATATCCTTGTAGACTCATGTGCCCTTTTAAGAAGAAAGGACTATAATCCCTTAACCAGTGGAACATCTTGAGTGAGTCTAATACAGTATCAAAGCATGAAAATGATATCGGTAAAATCCACTGGCCCCATTCAGGTCTTGCTTCACCAGTTACCCATACTCATGGTGCCTTTGCATATATCTATAATTTTATTAACTATATCAGTTTTATTAACTGTATCTTGACACTTAGCCAAGGCATAGAATACATACCACGTGGTGTGTGTGTGTGTGTGTGTGTGTGTGTGTATGGTCTGTGTGTGTGCTCATATTTCTATAGTTGATAGTTATTGCTTTCTTACTATGCAGAATCTTTAGCAATAAGCAGTTATAGTCACTAATATACTTATCAATTTTCTATGGAGAAATTGGTAGAGGTTATCATTTATACAAGCTTTTTTTTCACATAACAGTACCCTAATATCTATTCAGATGATCCTATTCCCCATCAGGAGTCTTCTTGACTCTTAGTCTGTGGTCTGGGGTTGAGAAAATGCCTCAGGGTTGAACTGAAATGTTGTTTCCACTGGCCAGGTAAAAGGCACACAGCTTGGAGTCATCAAAACTTTTAAAAATGTTGCTGAGTCTCTCCTCTTTCATTGTACTTGAATGGAAATGTGGTAAGTATTGACACCTCAGTAGCCATCTTGATTCCTAGTAGAGACTGACAAGGATACCTCGTGAGGAACAACAGCTGGTAAATGGCAGGAGACAATGTTCAAATGATATTTAATGTCCAGAACAAAGAGAGAACCATATTCTCATTGAGTTGATTCACGTGACCCTTTTCCTTGACACAATTTGAACCATGCTTTTTATCACTCATAGCAGAAGAATCTTAATGAATACACAGACTTTGTTATTTCATACATTTTTACAAGTGAAAAACAGAGACCCAGAGATCTTAATTTACTTTAAGGAAATAGAAAGATTGGTACATTCCAGATCTGAGCTAGAATCCACTGGGGTATGTGTGTGTGTCTGTGAGTTTGTGTGTGTTTATGATACAACCTAAGTGAATACTTCTCTGTACCATTCAGACTGAACTAGCAGGGAGTCAGGTTCTTCATCTTTCATGTTGAAAAAAGCCTGAGAGGATAAAAAGTTGGCTGTGAGTTACTATTACTACATTTAAAAAAAGAAAACTTGATCTTAGTGGCTTAAACAATAAACATTTGCTTTACTCAAACAAACATTTGCTTTGCTCTGTGGTAAGGAATTTCTACTGATCTCTACTGGGGTCACTAAGATAACCATGTTTAGTGAGTAGACCTTGGGCTGTAGGGCAATTGATATGTTAACAGCTAGGATCTGTGTTGTCCCTCGTGCCCTACAGGATAGCAAGAGATGGGCAGTAGGCATTTCTTTCTTTCTTTATTTCTTTTCTGTTTTATATTTTGTTTTGTCTTTGAGCTTCTGCTTGTATCACAACATCATATTTGCTAATATCTTATTGGCCAGAGTAAGTCATGTGCTAGAGCTCTTGAATCATATTGTATTATACCCCTCTCATAAAAGAGGATTAGGTTGTCAGGGAGAAAGAAGAGAAACAAGCATGATTCAGATAAGATTTTAATGAAAATGGTGACCTTCTCACCTCTCTGCCTCACCGTCTGCCCAAGGCCAGGCTCTGGGAAATTGAGGAAGAGAAAGCAGAATATAAACACTAAGCACAGGAGGATTTGGAGGAGTCTTATGAAAGGCTGTTTTCTGGACATGACCTGGAATTGCACTCACAAACTCACAGCAGCTGTATGTCTGTTTAAGACCTGCATAAGAAGGGGCCCACCAACATTTCATCATGGGTCAGGAGGGTCTCCTGAGGTCCCATACCTAGCTGAAGAGCTATTGGCAGATAAAGCGTACTACAAAGAGCCAGACATTTCTCTTCAGTGGTGTAGCCACTAGTAGTTTGCCCATATTTCAATAAATAACCTCACAGCTATACTCATGCAAACAGCCCTAATTAAACTCAATAAATCATTAAAAAATGATATGAAAATAGGAGGGGAAGTTGTGGAAAAGAAGAAAGTATCCAAAAGGGAATGGGGGGGGGTTAAGAAAGGGTGGTTAGTGGAGGTTTCAGATGATCAACATACCTTATATGCATGTATGAAATTGTCAAAGAAAAATTTAGAAGCCATTTAAGCAGTGGCGTTCATAGAGAGAAAGAGGCTGGAGCTTCAGGCTCTCCCAGAGATGTAAATGCGATTATTGGTTGCTAGGAAGGAGAGATATTTTCTTCACTGGTATAGCCACTGGCAAGGCCCTCATGCTCCCAAATAAGGCCTTGCCCATGCTCCTGTAAGCAGCCCTAAACTCACTGGGTCACACACCCACACACAAAATTAGACATGAAAACAGAAGGAGCACTAGTTGGAAGAGGAAGGAGACCAGCAGAATGGGGAGGGGGACTGGAGATGGAAACAAGACTGAATACGACTAAAATACACTGTGTTCATGCATGGAAATATGAGATCCAAATCCACTATTATATATACTTACTATGTAGTAATACAAGTAGACCTGGAATCGAAAGGTTCATAGAAGCAATTGGAAAGAGGAAACAGCAAAGGGAGAAGGAGAGTATACAGCAATGAACCTGCCTTCAATGAGCTGATGGAGCTCCTAGGCCAGCCAGGCAGGCTAGATACAGCACAGCCTGTGAAGCACTCACAGAACAGGTTCTGGAAGGTCAGGAACAGTCTCCCTTCCAGCTGGAAGGACTGTAGATTCCTTGGGCAACATGGCATTTTAAACTGCAGTTTTCAGATTTTCTTAATTAGTTGCCCTTTCCGTTCCTCTGTACTATTGTTGTTATGAAGGACTTGCATTTTTTAGTTACTAGATCTTTTCATATTTTCCAAATTAAAATAAAAAAAATACCGGAGCTTTAATATTGTATGTTTTAAGATCACATTTTAAAGTCAAATCTTCTATATAAAATGTAAAAAAGATTTTAGACGCTCCCTATCTTTTGCATCTCTAAAATTATCACAAATGTAATTATGTGACTGCTAATAATTATAATCTCAGTTATTTAGCTGAGAGCCATACAAATTTTATAAAGCAATAAATCTTATTAAATGCTCCCTAGAGTATCAACTGATTCATTAACTTATAATAAATGCTTTTAAAATGCAAATTAAATAATAACTGGAAAGACCTCATTAATGCCACCAGGATATCTACCATATAATTCTAAGACAGGTCAGTATCCTTCTTTCATCTTAAAGCAGTGTCTTCCTAAACACATCAGAAGGATGTTTACTATAGTGAGAGCTGGTGTAGTGTTATACGTATAGTGAGGTGGTTTGATAAACTGAGTTCTAGCTTAAAATGATCAATTTTAAATCTTTCAAATTGAAATTTGTTTTTAATTATATATCTACCATATAATTCTAAGACAGGTCAGTATCCTTCTTTCATCTTAAAGCAGTGTCTTCCTAAACACATCAGAAGGATGTTTACTATAGTGAGAGCTGGTGTAGTGTTATACGTATAGTGAGGTGGTTTGATAAACTGAGTTCTAGCTTAAAATGATCAATTTTAAATCTTTCAAATTGAAATTTGTTTTTAATTATTCTTTATACAAGCACTCTGGAAAAACAACTGGAAACTGTGTCAGTGGTATCTTATGCGTCTACCTATTTCCTTTCCAGAAAATTATCTAAAGCGATAACTAGAAAACCATTTAAAGATACTAGAATAAAGATAATCATTATAGCAATATTCTGATTGTGCAATAAATGGGTGAATTTCAATGGGGGAAATATTATCCAGAAATGTCAAATGATCTACCTTTTAAAATATATTTTATTATTTTTATTTTATGTGTATGAATGTATTGCCTGAATGTAAGTAAGTGCACACGTGTCATGCAGTGCTGCAGAGGTCAGAAGAGGGCTTCGGATTCTCCTGGAACTGGAGTTAAGGACAGACCGCAGCTGCCATGTGGGAATCGAACCCAAGTCCTCTGCAAGAGCAGTCAGTCTTCTTAACTGTTGAGCTCAGTAGTTAAGAAACCTTACTGCTCTTGCGGAGGACTTAAGTTTGAGTCCCAACACACACATCGTGGCTCAAAACCACGTGTTACTCCACTTTTAGGGGATCTGACACCATTTTTCTGGATTCTGTGGATGTTTTCACTCATGTGGTACAGATAAACTCATGCCGGCACATACACATAAAAATACATATATAAAATATTTAAAAAAGATTGTCAATTACGTGAAGGCAATGCATATGATGGATCATGAATGGTTCTTGCCTTCATAATGATTTTTTAAAGGTATAAAATCAGATTTTTAGGTTTGCCTTAAGTTTATAAATGTACATATCTCTATAAAAGGTAAACAAATGTTATAATTGAATATTAACTATATCTTAATGATAGTATACACATATCTTTGTGTATAATTTTAAATCTAGGTTGCATATATAAAACTTGTGGTATTTGTTTTTCTGAATCTGACAATTCGTTTAACATAATTATTTTCAGTTTTACTTATTTTCCTGAAACTGTCCTAATTTTATTATTCTCTCTGGTATATAAATTCCATTATGTATGTATACCACATTTTCTTTAACCTACTTTACTGTGAATAGTGTAGAAATAAATGTCAATGAGTAAGTTTCTCTCCAGTACATTAACTTCTAAGTCCTTCCTATAGAAACCCAAGAATGGTATATATATCGAGGCCATTTGGTAGCTCTATTTTCATTCATCTTTTTTTTTTCTATTTTTAATATTCTGGAAGAAACTCTGTACAGATTTAATAGTGACTGCACAAATTTCTCCAACATCCTAACCAGTATTTACTGCCATTTGTTTTCATAACAGCCATTCTGACAAAGTAAGATGAAATCTCAGTGTTGATTCCATGATGACTAAGGATGTTAAACACTTTCAAGTGTTTATTGGCCATATATGTTCCTTCTTTTAAGAACACTCTATTCAGTTCAATAGGACATTTATTGATAGAAAATTTTTTGTATTTAATTTTTGCAGTTCTTTATATAACTTAGATATAAATCTCCTGTCTGATGTGTGGTTGGCAAACATTATTTTCTCCTGTTCAGTAGGCTTTCTTCACTGTAATGATTGCTTCTACACTGGGCAGAAGCTTTGTAGTTTCATTCAATCTCATTTTTCATTTCTTTAGGTTACCTCTTGTGCTGCTGAAGTGCTTTGAAGAAAGCCCTTGCCTATAACTATATCTTCAAGTGTTTTCCTCCAGCAGTTTCAAAGTTTCAGGTCTGATAATTAAGGTCTTTGGTGCACTTTGAATTGATTTTTGTGCAGGATGAGAGACTTGGATCTATTTTGTTTCTTCTAGGTATGAGTATCTAGTTTTCCCATCACTATTTCATAAACAGGCTATCTTTTCTCTGAAGTATGCTGTTGACACTTTTGTTAAAAATTAGGTGTGTCTGGCTGTGTGGATTTACTTTTAGGTCACCTCTTCTATATCATTAGTTTCTATGTCTGTTTGGGGGCCAGTTTGATGCTGCTTTTGTTATTATAGCTTTGTAAAAAAAATTGCAAGCATATATTGCAATACCTCCAGAATTGTTCTTTCTGCTAAGGATGTCTTTGGCTATTTGGTATCTTTTGTGCTTCCAAATGAATTTTAGAATTGTTAACTCTAGTTCCATGAATGTATTTGTTATCTATGTGGTTTTTCAACCTAGTGATTTCCAGTTTTGTTACATTATACTATGGAAAGTTATAAGAAGTTATTTACTTGTAATACTTAATTTGTGGTATAAGACATGGTCTAAAATGAAGGTTTAATTCACTGTGGAGAAGAATGTATATTTCTTTTGGATGGCACATTCTGTATATATCTGTAATTCTATTTGATCTACGGTAGAGTTACATCTGTTGAATTTCTGTCCTAGTTTGTTTATCCATTGCTATGACAAAATACTCTGACCAATACCAACTTGGGGAGGAAAGTCTTTATTTTTTCTTACATCTCCCTGGTCACAGTTCATCAGGGATCCCAAGGTAGGAACTCAGGGCAGGAACCTGGAGACAGGAGCTAGAGCACAGGCTGTGGAAGAATGCTACTTACTGGCTTGCTCCCATGGCCCCTGCTCAGCTTGCTTTCTTATGCAACACAGGCCCACCTGCCCAGGGGTGGCACCACCCACAGTGGGCTGAGCTCTTCCACATCACTTCATCATCAAGAAGATGCCCCACAGACTTAGCCACAGGCCAGTCCAATAGAGGGCATTCCCTAATTGAGGCTCCCTCAATCCAGGTGTGTCAAGTTGACACTAAAGCTGTCCAGCACAATTGACCCCTTATTAACTTGACACACAGATCACTATTAAACCACAATCTTTCCAATTCTTGTCCCCAAGATATGATGTTAATATCACAACCTAAGACAGTACAACTTTAAAAGCCCCACAATCCTTAAAACATCCAAACTTTTTAAAGTCCTCAGTCTCTTTTAAAAGTATCTTAACTGTTGATGGGCTTCTGTAAAATCCAAAACAAGTACTGTCTTATTTCAAAGGGAAAGAATCAGGCACGCCTAAGAAAAACCAAAGCCCAGCAAAGTAGCTCAAGGCTGGACGTCTGGGATTCACTCATGTTCATCTGGGCTCCAAAGGGTTCTGTCCACAGCACACACAGCTCGTCTCGCAGACCCAGGTCAGCTCCATTCCACACCTACTGCTGTCCTTGGTGGTCATCCCATGGTCCTGGCATCTCCAGAAAGCTGGGGTCTCCACTGAAACTGAGACTACACCTTCACCAGTGGCCTCTTTTTCCTCTTGGGGTACAAAGCCTCAGATTCTCTCCATGACCCCATGACCCCTTCAATCCTGGGGTCTTCACTGCAACTGAAGCTGCACTTTCACCTATGGCTTTTCCTGGCCTCTCAGAGTGCCAAGCCTCAGCTGCTCTGTGATTCCTCCACGCTTTCAACACCAGAACAATGCAGGAGACTTTTATACATTATCAAGTCCTGTTTCCAGCTTGAGATAGAGGCTGTCTCCTCTGTGTGATGACCCTGAGGAAATACCTTCCAGAAGACTTCACCTCAGTGATGCTGGTCTTTTGTTACTTACAGCTGATTTTTCAGCCCCAGCTAACCAGCATCAATTGTCCCAGTAAAGCAGAGGTTTTGCTTCATGTTCTGGTCTCTTCTTAATCACAGCTGATTTTTCAGCCCCAGCATCGATTGTCCCATTGATTGTAAAGCAAAGGTTTAACTTCTGTAGTACTGGTCTCTTGTTAATCACAGCTGAGTTTTCATCCCCAGCCAACCCAGAAACCACAGATCCTTAATTCAAATATACAATATCAACGGCCCGATAGAGTCTTTTTTTCCCTATGAAACTTCATAAGCCAGGCTCCATCATCAAATTTCTCTTAGCATAGCTGTTCCAAGCATCAGAGCAACAGCCCATTAGGCTCCAAGCACTCAATGTTTTTTTCAGACCAGAACTCCAAAAGCTTCCACAGTCCTCTGCAAAACAATATGGTTAGGTCCATGGTAGTAATACCCCATGATCCTGGTACCGCCTTCTGTTCTAGTTTGGTTTCTGTTGCTGTGATAAAACACTTAACCAAATGCAACTTGGAGAGGAAAGGGTTTATTTCATCTTACACTTTCAAGGCACAGTCCATTTTTGAGGGAAGTCAGGGCAGGAACCCGGAGGCAGGAGCTGAAGCACAGACCATGGAAGAATCTGCTTACTGGCTTGCTCCTCTGGCCTGTGCTCAGCCTGCTTTCTTATATAACCTAGGATCGCCTGCCCAGGGGTGGCACTACTCAGATTATGCAGGCCCCTTTAACATCACTCAAAAAATTTCTTTATAGTTTGGACTTCTTCAATTTTATTTCAGTGGAATATCTGTATAGGCTTCTCAGAATTTAAAACATGAGAATCAGCTAGCTCTCAAATCTTTTCATGTCTTTTTTTTTGGTAAACAATATTAACTTGTTCTTGCAAGGGAGCCTGGAACACTATAAAGAATTCAGGATATACTTTGTTCATTTTCCTATCTGCTCCTCAGAAGGGCCCTCAACCATACCCTACCATCATCCCAATGGTCCATGAGTGCCTGACTCAGCAGGTGGGAGTTCCTCTCCAGTCAAATATTTATTTATGATTAAGAGGGACTTTTGACACAAATCATGTAACTTTTAAACTTTCTTCAAATCATTCTCCATGTAATTGATCCACCCTTTCTTTCTCTTCCTTCCTTCCTCCCTCCCTCCCTCCCTCCCCCCTCTTTCTTTCTTTCTTTCTTATCCAAAACATTTTCAACTCATGATTTTGTTTTCAGTTTTCAAAAATCCCAGTTTCCTTGCTGAATTTTCTTTCATGTTGCTGACATTTTCTTCTTTGTTGCTGACTTTTCTCTTCAGATCCTGAAGTGAATGACTACATTTTCTTGTTTGCATCCTCTTTCAAATCACTGTTTGCTTTCACTGGGAGATCTTGGAATCTTCATCTGGTATTTTCCTTACCTCTGTGACTCTAAATTGAGTAGTGGCGACATTATGCACTATGAGGAGTCATACTGCCTTGCTTTTTCAGGTTTCATGCATTTCTCTGGTGGGATTGTGCTTCTGTTGCTTTGGATAATGCTCCTGGATTTTGGAGATAGTCTTCTTCCTGAATAATGCACTCTCTCTCTCATTCTGTGGTGTTGTGCACATATATGTGGATTTATTTTTATGAATGTTTGCATCTGTACATGCATGTGCATCTGTGCACAGAGTATGTGTGGAATCAGAGGACAACCTCTGGTGTTGGTGCTCAGGTACCCTTCTGGTTTTGTGAGACAGGATCTGCACTGACATGGAACATACTGCATAGGCCAGGCTAACTGAGGTTTCCTGATAATTCTTTTGTCTCTACCTCCTATCAGTGCTGGGATTACAGGCCTGATCCACTGTGCCCAGCTTTTTATGTGCTCTGGGGCTCTAAAATCAGATCTGCAGACTTGTGAGGCAATTATTTTCCCAACTGAGTCTTCTCCCTAGCCCCTGAATAATCTATTCTTGAAGACTCAGGACCCAGTACCTCCACATCAAGAAAAACACAAACTGCTTTTAGGAGCAGCCAGAGAAGTGCATGGTGAAACCTGTGTTGGTCTTACTTTTTTAAAGATTTATTTTTATTTTTAATTGTGTGTCTATGTGTGTGTCTGTGCGGGGGTATTATAAACACATGCAGATACCTGCAGAAGTCAGAAAAGGATATCAGATTCTCTGGCGCTGGAGTTGCAGGTAGTTCTGAGCTGCCTGACATGGGTGCTGGGACTCAAGCTCGAGTCCTCTGAAAGATTATTAGCATGAGCTCTTAACACCAAGTCATCTCTCCAGCTATTTGACTTACTTTCCTATGTTACTAGCTGTTTTTCAAGAATCTAAAACTGAGTTCATATTTATTTAGCAATAATGTGATCATGAACACATTCTTCATTTTCAGTGTCTCTCTTTCCTTTCTACAGCCACTGATGTTGCTGCAGCTAACCTATTTCCAGCACAGGCTAAAGAAGAAAGCCTGGCCTTGGTCTCTGGTAACAGAGGAGGCGCAGAAGGTAGTGGGAGTGGACCAATATTTTGATTTTATAATAATTAAGGTTGGGAATGCTGCTTCAAAGAAATACATGGTACAAAAAAGCAGAAGTATTTTAAGACCCTTTTCAGGAATTCCCATATGCTGTCGTAATCCCAAGCTAAAATGTATTGATTTCTTTTGAAACTCAGTTCATCAACTAAACAGCAGTTTCAAAATTAAACACTGAAACACAACACAATCCAAAGATATACTAATTTGCTGGACATGATGGCACAAGCCTTTCAACCCAGCACTCAAGAGGCAGAGAGAGGTGACTCTCTGGGAAAGGTAGGCCAGCATAGAGAGTCCAGGTCAGCTGGGGCTTCAGGAAGACCCTGTCTCAAAACAAAACAACAAAACAAAACACCAAAAACAAACATTTACTAATTTGATATGTACATGATGAAGAATGATAGTGGGAAAATGTTAAATGTTTTTACTTTCTATAAATAGTCCACTATGTTCTATAAGAGCAAACAAATTTGTACATACACTAAAAGCACTGCACTCCATAACTCACACCCATCTTAAATCTGAGCCGAAGTATTTCAAACAGTGTTAATTGGCATTGCATAGGTTGGTGGCATGCACGGTGCAAAATATACAAGTGTGTTCTGCAACAATGCTGCAGTGAAACATGCTGAATTCATTATGCACTTGATTTTGAATTAGTTTTGGCTGTTGGACATTCATAATGCTTTTGTGGTTGTCATATTTTTCATTAGCCCATATTCAGAGGTGTGACCCCAAGTGGCTCTCCCACAATTCCATTGTGTACTTTCACGACATTCACACTCACAAAGTGATCACATGATCAGTATGCCACAGTGTCAAAACCTGAATCATAAACTCAGTCTTTGAAGGATCATAATTGTGCTTACAGTGTTAGTCTACTGTGTAACTTTGAACTGCAACCAAATTGGCATAATGCACAGCTTAAGAAACTGGGTTATCACTATCAAAATTTGAACTCAAAACTAACAAATTTATTTATTTAAAATATTTTACTTGCATTTTGGCAATTTATTAATACAAATATTTTGAATTTTATATATCCAAATATTTTATTTGTTCCATAACCAAGATTTCCTGTTACAAAAAAGTGCCTTAATTTCAACAGGTGCTTACTCAAAGGCCTCTGTAGATTTGATTTACCAAAGCATAAGTAAATGCTGGTAACTTCGAATATCTAGAGAAGGAACTATTGACTAAGAATGGCTGGAGTATGTCAGGTTAAACAAAAATATTTCTCAGTTCACAGACAAACCCTGTGCATATTACTCACTAAGCTTGATTTCATTGAAAATTGGCTGGAAAAAGGTAGAATTACTCTGTGAATCAGATCAGGATTATGAACCTAAAGTATCATTTTACTAGATGCAACAATTCCTCATCTTCAGTGCTGTTTGCAGATTTTATTGGCTAAAGCATTCCCATTTTTGACTAACACTGTAGTGATGGGCTTTCCCACAGTTCCATTATGTGCTTTCTCAATATTCATATTCATTAGGAGAATATATTGCCAATGTTTCACCTTCAAAAGTCTAGCCATGAACTAAGCCTTTGAAGGATTTCGATTTTATTTTTAAAATTAATCTACTACAAAGCTTTGTACTTCAATAGGGTATAATATACTAAAGGGACTTAGTAGAAAGGCAGTGTGCTGGGAAGTAGCAACTTCTACTGCAGCAGTTATGCAAAATACAGATGATGCCAGTTGAAAGAGCAGAGCTGACTTCAGGAGTGAGTCATTCCAACCTCATGATTTATAAATATCAGAAGTATCTGTCCCATTCTTTGCTACTTACAATCCTAATGCTAACAAGTATTCAGCACGCAATGGCAAACAGCACAATTTGTATTCGCAAAGCACTATTAACCAATCTAATACTGCTGTCCTTTTAATATATCTACCATCAGATTCTTTGTTCAAAGTGTTCTTCGATCTCCCTAGATTCTTTTTTACAAATTATTTTATTATTTTATGTGTATGAGTGTATTGCTTGTATGTGTGTAAGTGCACCCAAGTCATCCAGTGTCAGTGGAAGTCAGAAGGCATGTGATTCCCTGGAACTGGAGTTACAGAAGGTTGTTAGCTGCCATGTGGGTGCTGGGAATGAAACCAAGGTCCTCTGCAAGAGCAACCAGTGCACTTAACCACCCAGTCATCTCTCCAGTCCCCCTAGATTCTTAATATGCAACCACCAGCATGTTTTTGTTTTAAACAATGAAAAGGATCACACTTCTGAAAATAAGCTAGAACTGGCATCTCTCATGAAACAAACATGGGTATGGCTTTCCTGGTTCCTGTCTTTTCTGAGGTCATTGGTAGGCATAGTCATGGTACACTTGTAATCCGTGTATTTTAATGTTGTAAAATTTGTGTTCTCTATCATATATAATGATTTCGAGCCAATTCCTATGACTAGAAATCAAAGTCCTCCTCTCTGACCAATAGATAAAACAGGGAGACAGTCTTGTGGTTCCTCCTATGTAGAGCGTTATGCCCATTATCACCATATTAGTACAAAAGCATGACACAAAAGCACGACTCACCTCAAACGGGATAAGAGATAGTTTATTCTGGAGCCAAATTTGAGTGACCATGGCCCAGAAACACAGATTCAGGTACCAAGAAGTCCATCTTCCAAACTGGTAACAGCTTCATGAAGTTTTTATGGTCAAGGAACAAAGAAAAGTCATAAATCAAGTCACTTTTCAAATACATTGGTGAAAACATTAAGTATATGGATACATACAGCAGAAGAGAAATCTCAGCTAAGGGCTCAGATACTATCTGATGACACTTAGTCCTTTGATTGGTAGAAAGTGGTGCCCTGATAAAGTTAATAAATTCGAAAAGGGTTTTATCTGTTAGTCAGGGGATGTTAAGTGGGTAAGAATTGACTACTTAGAGGGCTAAAGATGGCTCAAGATAAATGATAATTAGGCTCTGAACCTGCAACATTCCAAACTCTCCAAAATCACTGAAGTTCTAATCAGTTGATCAGCCTTTGTAAAATGTTCAGTTTCAAGATGTAGTTCTTCTGGGAACCTTGGTTCACAATAGTTATAAAATATGATTGATCATCACATCTTTGCACTCTTCCAATATTTGGGGGCCTCAACTCTCAGGATGGAATAGAAACATGAAATCACAAAGGGAGGAAATTCCAGATGCTAACATAGGAAAAGCAGCAGTAAGGGAAAAACTGGTACCCTTGGTCCACTGAGCGTCATTGAGCCAAAAGAGCATACTCAGAAAAGCCTGCATTATACAGACTTGGGAGAGGCAGGTTCTATGTCAATAACTCATGAACGGGCCACTGGGGACTTCACCTCAGATCTTCTCTCATTTCTTGCCCACTTGGATTCAAGCTACAGGGACAGAATGTACCTGTCCCTCTGTATTTTCTCCTTAAACTATCTCCTTCGCTAAAACAAAAAAAACAAAAAAACTATCAGTGAGTTTGTGCATGATACTTCTTTAAAGGTGATACAGAGAATCAGATCCCCCCGAGTTCATAGCTTTACTTATAAAAGAATTCAAGAATGAACTCAAAAGGAAGTTTTAGGGCAATTTTATTAGAATGTAAAGAAAAATCCTCAGGGCAGGTGAGCTGCAAATCTCAATAGCTGCCCCGGGGAGGCGAATGGAGGTGAGAAGGGGAAAAAAGTCATAAAGCCAGGCCTGTATAGAGCTGGCATGTAAATCAGACATGTAGGGGGGAGCAAAAGGGAGCTTTTGAGAGAAAAATAAACACAAATGTTGGGGCAGCTTAAAGTGTTAAGGAAAGCATTGGCAGAAATATTCAGAAAAGCAGACATACTTATGGAAAGCCACACATCTATGGCCTGGTCCAGAAGCACTGTACTAGGGATTAAGGATTCTGAGGTGGAAAGTTCACCATCTCATCAGCACATAGATATACCATCTATCATTTTAGCATGACTTAAGGTGAACCCACCTTCCTAAGGATGGTCCTGACCAGGTGATGGACCTGGATATACTGGAAAGATACGGTTCTAAAATAAAACAAAACACCACCACCACCAACAACAAAAAAGACATACCGTTCCACCCCAGTCAGAAATTCTTATTTTCTTATGGGGCATTTTCTAGTGTAACAAAGCAAACTCCTTCATAAACTGCCTGGCACCTTCTCCTTTAATACACAAAACTGAATATTTTGATGAATCTTCTCAGGTACATTGTTAATAATCTCCTGAAGAAGAAGTGTTCAGACATGATCTGATGTGGCCTTCAATATGGATCGTTACATTGTTATCTTTTGTCCACTTTGGAAGCTCCAATGTGGACAAAGGGAAAGAATTCAATCCAAAGCAATGTTTCCATCAAGTCTGATTTTAAACTTTTAAATTCTTCAAGGCACTCCATTAGGCATAAGGCTTTCAAGTTCATATGAGGTTCTTTAAAAACATATTATTTAATCCCTCTGCTACTAGAGGGCCTTGACCTTCCTTAAGCTAATATATATATATATAGTCTTTTTGAGACAGGGTTTCCCTGTAGCCCCAGCTGTCCTGGAACTCACTATGTAAACCATGCTGGCATTGAACTCACAGAAGTCTACCTGCCTTTGCCTCTGGAGTGCTGGGACTAAAGGCGTGTGCCACCATGATCACTATGTTGTGATCACATTCAATACACCTCCCCCAATTCCTCCCAGTTCAGGCTCAGAACTTCATGTATACTTTTTCCATTAACATCCATCAAGTCTAATTTGTATTGCACAAATACTATTTGATGTGGGTCCATCCCCTCAGGCATGGTCAACCCACCACGTGTCACCCCCTTAAAGAAAATTGATTCCCCTTCTCCCAGCAGCTATCGCATTGCTAATAGCGCCTCAGCTAGAGGTGGAGCTCCATATCTACCTTCACTCCCTTTCATTCTGGAGTTTTATCTGGCTTGAGCTTGTGTAGATTTTAAAATAGCTTTAAGTTTATATATGCAACTGTCCTGTTGTGACCAGAAAATACTGTTTTGTTGTAGCCATGTACAATTATTCAGTCCGCTCTTCCAAAATTATCCCTAAGGCTTGGGAGAAGATGTGATATAGGTGTCCCATTTAAGGCTAAGTATTCACAAGTCTCTTTTTCTCTGCACGTTAGCCAATTGTGGGTCTCTGTGTTGTTATTTACGGCAACAAAAGGCTTTTCTGATGAGGCTTGAGATATGTACTCATCTATGGGTACAGCAATAAGTCATTAGGAGCTGGTTTAATACTATGTACTTTTAGCAGAATAATACTGGTAGAGTCTCCCTTAGAGTCTATGTCCTGTTTATCCACATGTTCTAGGCCACAATAATGATGCCAGGTATGGGTTCCATCTCAATGAAAGGAATAGGCCTTATGTATAATCAGAATGGTTGCTCCAATAACATTCATGATGCTATTATAACAGTGGGCATATATTGCCAGGCCAGTTGCTATTGTAGTTAATAGGATTTTCAGCTGCGTAATCTCCCCACATCCCCTCCAACATTTGGTATCATTTGTTTTCTTGATCTTAGCCAGTCTGACTGGGGTAAGGTGAAATCTTAAAGTGGTTTTAATTTGCATTTCCCTGATTATTAGTGATGTTGAACATCTTTTAAGATGTTTCATAGCCATCTTTACTTCTTCTTTTGCAAACGTTCTGTTCAGCTCCTTAGCCCATCTTTCAATTGGGTTGCTTCTTGTTTTGGGTCTCTGTTTTTTAAGTTCGTTATATATTCTGGTAATTAAACCTCTATCAGATGTGTCACTGGTGAAGATTTTCTCCCATTCTGTGGGTTTTCTGTTTGTTTCCTTGGTTGGCTCCTTTCATGTACAGAAGCTTTTTAGTTTAATGAGGCCCCACTTGCTAATTCTTGCCCTTGTTTCCTGGGCTATTGGTGTCCAGTTTAGACAGTCCTTTCCTACACCTATATCTTGTAGGTTTTTCCCAATGATTTCTTCTAAGAGTTTCAGAGTTTCAGGCTTTACAATGAGGTC
>NW_008336930.1:193763-194038 GCF_000622305.1 Nannospalax galili
GGTTAATTTGGGTCTTAAAGTCCTGTAGTATTGTTTTTATGAAGTTGGGTGCACCAGAGTTTGGTGAATATATGTTCATGATTGGAATATCTTCTTGATTGATTGTTCTTTTGATCAAAATGAAATGGTCCTCTTTGTCTTTTCTGGTTAGTTTCAGTTAAAGTCTATTTTGTCAGATATCCTGTATTCTTTCTCCACTTGCTTGTTGTTGGTATATAGAAAGGCTACTGTTTTTTGTAGATTGATATAACCTGCCACTAAACTGAAAGTATTGA
>NW_008336930.1:195425-204075 GCF_000622305.1 Nannospalax galili
CCGATCTCAACAGTTCCCACAGAGGCCCATGTCAGATGAGGATCAGATGGTCTCAGGCTTTCTCCTAAGGTCTGAACCCTTCCAGGACAGATTTTGGCCTCAGGAATTTGGGGGTTGGACTGGCCTGGGAGCAGGACCCAGGAAAAGTGCTGTTCTAGGGCAGCTGGTGGCAGTGCCATGCAGTGATGCAAAAGGAGATGGGGGCGGGAAGCGGCCCCAAGGGCTCCTGGGGACTGCACTGAGGAGCTGGGTTGATCTGGATGCAAAGGATCAGGAAGGGGAAAGGTCAGCCCTGGTGTCCAGGAAAGAGGCTAGCCGGTGTTGCAGGACCAGGGAAGTAGAGGGAGGTGAGGGCCGGGCTAGGTCCAGAAGCAGTGCTCCTGGGGCCCAATGAAGGTGAAAAAGATCAGGAAGCAGTATTGGTTCCCCAGGTGTCTGGGGCCCCAAGACTAGGAATGGCGCAGGGCCCAAACTAGGAGTAGAGAACAGTGGGGGAGATAAAAGTGTGAATGAGGCCGGGGGAGTCAAATCACGGAGGGCTCCTTGATAAACTTACCCCAAGAGAGGCCTGAGGGCAGGAGAGCAGGCCGGGAGAGTTAGCCGGTGGTGCAGGTCCAGGGAAGCAGAGAGAGGTGAGGGCGGGGCCGGGTCTGACAGACCCACCCTAAGAGGCCTGAGGATAGGAGAGCAGGCCAAGAGAGTTAGGCGATGCTGGAGGTCCAGGGAAGCAGAGAGAGGTGAGGGTGGGGCCGGGTCCAGAGGCAGTGCTCCTGGAGCCCAAGGAAGGCACCAAACTGGCCTGGGCGAAAAGGATCAGGAAGCAGCACCGGTTCCCCAGGTGTCTGGGGACCCAAGACCAGGAATGGCGCAGGGCCCAGACCAGGAGCAGAGAACAGCGGGGGAGATTGAAGGGCGAATGAGGCCGGGGGAGTCAAGGCGCGGAGGGCTCCGCGAATGACCCACCCCAAGAGATCTCATATATTTATAATAACTATTGAAAATATAGTAAAATGCACTTGGACAATAAAACTAATGCAGTTCCACTGGGTCTTAGCCAAAAGACTAAGATGCAACACTTTGAGCAATTACATAACCAAAGGGTAAAGGATCATTTGCAGTGTTAAAGAGATTCAAATCAAACACATACCTAAATATATACTAATAAATTAATGTTAAATTTATACATGTTTAAACATTACATATTTAAGAAAATATTAACTGAAAATAAGGTTTTTATGCCAACAAGTGTCTTAAACTTTGATGTTCTTAAAAGGGAATTTATAACAATGCCTATCTTATTTAGACACACTACATATTTACAGAAAATCATTTTGAAAATTGAATAGAAAATAAACCTGATATTTACTCATTAACATATATCAAGCTATAAATTATTAGCTCAAAGTCAGCTAGTTATAAAGAAAGATTAAAAACTTAATCAAACCCTATATTTGATATTAAATGTTAGCCAAAGGAGATAGGAATCCAGGTTTGTGTATATATTTATAGATTGATTTACATATTCTTTCACATGAAATAGCATAGTGACATTTTTTCAGCACGTAGAGAATCTGTGAATTAGAGTTTTTAATCATTTACAATGCATAAATAATTAGAATATCAGGGGTAGTAGGGTGGGGCAGAGGTGGGGAAGGGGGACTGATTTTATGATCAAATGTAGTATATGAAATTCTCAAAGAATCAATAAAAATATGTTTTAAAAGCTTGGGCAATAAAAATAAGATATATAAATCAGATTGTGTTGAACTAAAAATTTTAGCAAAGGGAATATCCAACAAACTATAGCGAAAACCATCAGGATGAGAAACTATTTTGACCTATATACCTATCAAATAGTTAATATCAAGGATGTATTGGTAAATTAAATAACTCAATAACAAAAAGGTAAGTAATCCATTTAAAAAGCAAAAATTAGACTATCAAATATGAGGCTACTGTTTTTCTGACTCCAAAACTACAAGCTATGTATTATTTTATTATTGTTTCATGCCTTATGATAATGGAGTTGCATTGAGCCATTTAAGCTGTTTCCCCTGGTCAGACCCATGGATAACAACATAGTTCTTTTGTTCAGTGGTTTAGAATTCAAGATTCAGGCTGGTCATGAATACACTCTATGTGATACTAACTGGCCCTCACCACAGTTGCTTCATGTCCTGGGACTCTTCCTTTTTACAACTGACCAAACAGGTTCAAATATTATCTGCAGCCAATTTATAGAAAAATTAATATTATTCTAGAAAGTTATCTTCAAGAATTTTCTGTACTCTCAGTCCATACAATGAGCATTGCATATTTTATGACATATTATAAAACACATAATTTTGGAGTCCTTATAAATGAAGTCTACACAAACAAGTCAAATGTAAACCCACTACTACTTTGTGAATCAGTTGAGAAATATGTTATAAAAAGAAATAGTTAGAACGGAGATATTCTACATGGCTAGGTAATGCTACTCCTAAAAGTCACTCTTTATCACCCAAAATCCCTGTGCCAAGCGTGGGGTGTCTCCTTATGTACTGTTGGTCAGGAAGGCCTAAGCGTCTCCTAAAACATGTGCTATTGCATTACTCTTAGTTGCCTACAAGAACTAAGTGAGAAGACCCTATTGATAAAGATAATACACACCTTGGTTGTAAGATCTAGAAAAACAACCTAGAATTGAGCTGGAGAAGGGTTCCTTGATCATTCACTCTTATAGTACCAAAAGATGCAATGCAGACTACTTGGGGAGATAGAGAATCAATGGTCTTAACCAGCTCTATACCCTATGAACTACAGTGCCAAACTATAGGGCTGTGCCCAGTGCTACAGTAGGGACACAACTTTAACAGGGGTAACCAACTTCCAACTTCCTTCGGATTAGATTTGATGCCCGCTCCACAGGAAAGAATACATGTTTGGTACTATAAACCTGGAAAAAATATATATATATGCACATATATAACCCATTGCTGGGAAGGTCATGATCCAATGGGGATCTCATTATTGTGGTTTAGCTAAATTGACATGTCACCCAACTGTTGCCTAAATGTTCATATTTATAGTGAACATTTACAAATGCTACTCTTATCTTTCATCAGAGAAGCTTCTCTTTTCAGTAAACAGTAATGAATGGAGAAACTCAAGGCTGTTCAAGATGCTTGAACATAAATGACTATAAGAGCTGGAAGACAAGGAAGAGAGATGTGAAATGGTATCTTCAGGGAATGACACAGCCATTGAAAATATGAACTCACAGCCTGCACTGGGCCTGGGCAAGACTGGGCCCATAATCGCCAATCAGGAATCAGGAAGGGAAGGTTATGAAACCCTACAAAACCTTGCTGAATTATTGAAAAATGATGGATTCTGAAGGGGGGGTGGTTGTTGCCATCAGTTGTTCCAGTGGATAGTTCCAAACATACAGATAGTTCTGATTAAAAATCAGACAATCACAGAACTAAACTAAAGAAGCATGGATGTGGTTAAGGAACCCATACAAATTGGGGAGTGGAGTGGGAACAGGAGGGGGAAAATAAGAATAAAGAGAATGCAGTACACATGTGTATAAAATTGTCAGTGAACAAATTTAATCCATAAAAAAGAAAAAAATATTATCAGTTAAGTTTGAATTATGAGTTCCCTTTTTTCACTGCTAACAGTTCGGAACAAGTTTTATGAAAAAAATTAACAGCACAATAGGTCAGTTATCATGCCTCATGGTTGAAAAGTTTATTCATAATATTGACTGATGCTAACATATTGCCATTGTCTAATCTGATGCAAAGATGATCAGGTAGGAATCAACATAAGCAGTGTCTCATTTTTAGAATTGTCAGTTTGATTCCAAATCACTGATTAGTTCTGCTCAGGGAACAGGGTCATTAGGAACTATTACAGAGCTCAGATATTTATAACAGACATTTTTAGGGTCTGAGCTGACGAGGAAGAGCAATGTTCCAGCATGATATAAAACATCTGCTGTGGTCTGGGACCCTTCAGGGGAATTATAATCTATACAGGTACTTATTGTATTAATATTGTATTTGGAGAGCAGTCATTCATTTTTAAGAGGTAAAACTTCATTCCAATTATTCATTTATTCTACAAACACTTATTGAGTGACCAGGAATATCCTGAGGGCTCCACAATAGAGAAAACTTATCTTCATTCAAGTGCTTTGTTTCTGAATCATTTTTTTAACCCATTCCACACTTTTTTGAAGCAGAAGTGATATATTGTTCTTTAATATTATTTGAATATTAAAGGTGAAACAGATAAAAATATCATTATTTGACAATCACCTTAAACATACTAACAACTTGAAATTTTTGATGTAATCTCATCCTCTCCTTTCTTTCCCAGCAACATTAAGTAATTATTCCTGCTAAGGAGGAGAAAATATATGCTGTAAAGATGTCACCAACTACAAAGTTTTAGAGTGAAATTGGCACTTATTAGGAATAGGAGGCAGAAAAATGGATTTCTTTCTTTTACTGTTGAAAGTGCTTCTTAAAACTATATTATATAGATATACTATACTTCTTACCTATATTATATAGATATACTATCTTGGTATATAAAATCAATTTAAGATGGGAATCATCATAGTTGCCCAATTTTCCAAATTAATTTTTTGGTTGGCATGCAAAGAAATCTGCTTCAATGTAATGTTTCACATGTACACATCATTATATTTTGTTCTTACTCATCCCTCCACTGACCTTCCATTTTCTCTCATTCTCCACAGAGTTTTTTCCTCCCTCCAAATAACACACCCTTCTGCTTTCATGACATATGTATTCCACTGTCAGCTCCAGTTCATTCTTCTTCCCATCGGTCTTAGTTTTCTGTTGCAGCAATAAAACACAGTAACCAAGGGAACTTATGAAAGGAAGAGTTTATTTAGCTTACAGTTCTAAAGGGGGCAAAAGTCCATCATGGTGGGGAAGCTGGCGGCAGAGGTGGCTGGAGCAGAAGCTAAGTGCTCACCTTTTAAAGCAGACACAGGAAGCAAAGAACTAGAGATCTGGTGGCAAGGCTTAAGAACTCTCTAAGACCACCCCCAGTGACTTGCTTCCTCCAACATGGCCACAGCTTCTAAGGCTCCCAAAACAGGGCCACCAACTGGGCACAAACCACCCAAATATGTGGAGCCTATAAGGGACATTCTCATTCAAACCATCACACCAGCCTTTAGACTTCTTTCTCCCATTTCATAGTCTCATTTCTATTTTTTCTATTTTCATGTCATATATACGAAATACAAAAATACACACAGGTGCATAGACGTGTTAAGTCCATCTCACCTGATCTGTTGTGTAGCTTAGCTTTGAAGTTTCTTTATTGATTTTTCATTTGAATGATCTAACTAAAGATACCAACGTTGGAGTAGGCACGATGGTTCAGTGGGTAAGGACACTTGCCACCATGCCTGATAATTTCAGTGTGATCCCTGGCCCGACCAACAAGGTAAATGAAGAGAATTTACTTCTGCAAATTGTATTCTGACCTCTACACATGCATTGTGGCATCCACCCCAACACAAATAAATAAATAAATGTAATAAAGATGGATGCTGCGGGGTATTGAAGTCATCCACTTTTATTGTATCAGGACCTGTATGATTTCCCTTTTATGCCTATTAGTGTTTGTTTTATGAAATTAGAATTCCTATTGTTCACTATATACATTTACAATTTTCATATCTTCTTGAATTGTTCCTCTTTTTAGTATGTACTTATAATTTTTTTATGTCTTCTAACTTTGATTTGAAATCTATTATGTCAAAAAAGCTTCTCTGGTTTATTTCACCTTCTGGTTTCTATATCCTGATTTCTCTCATTTGACTCTTAGTCTGAAAGTGTATTTGGTATGATTTATGTTTCTTGGAGACAGCATATAGTTGAATCATGTTATGTAATTCCGTCAATCAGCATGCATCTTATTACCAGTGAGTTGAGGACATTCTCAAGTAAAATAATTTAAGAATGTGTTTTAGTTTCTGTAATTTTGTTGCTTGTTTTTATACTTGGTTGGATTATTGTTTGTTCTTTCCTTTCCCTATTAATATGAAGTGTTTTCTGGTTTTCTGTTCTGAAAATGTTGACGTGGGATGTATGAGACTTATGGGAAAAGGCCCCATTTATGTATATAGTCCCTGACTTAAATTCTATAAACTAAACAATAAGGCTGCTTAATTATGTAATGAACATTTACTAATCAGAATGCACTTTACAGTTCTCCAGGAAGGTAAAAATATATTCAAAAATAAATGCTGTTTTACTTTTTCTTCATGTGCTCACTTTCATTTGTGTTTTTAAATAACTTCTTACAGCTTTTAAAACATATGTTTAAAATGGATATATGAAGTAACAAATATAGAAAAGCAAATGTGAAGAATTATTGACTAGAAAATGACAGATCTAAAAATTCAGAAATCAGTATTTAATCAATTTAATGTATGGCTGGTAAATGAAACCTAATTTTCTATTTCTACATGCTTTTAATATGAATTATGATTAAAAAGAGGCTCATAATTAAGATTCATGATCTAATATACCTCAAATAATCCATAACTGTTTTAGCCTACATATCCTCATTCATATGAGCACCTGTGAATGCCAGATGTTTTCTGTCCATGATAGCCACATAAATTATATGTATGCAAGAATTTAAGAGACAACAGCTCATGCTCTCAATGTATTTTTGCAAAGTTGAAGTGGAACGCCTTAGTCTGAACAATAAGACTCACAAAATTGTCACAGCTAAGCTTCTTGTGTTGAAAGCACTTAGAATGAATTAAAGCATTTTGCAGGTCTTTTATGTTCCAGTCCTGCCTCTCTACATATAGCACTAATGACTCTCATCCTCTTCCCTTATGAACTCTGAAGTTATCTCCCATCTTTTGAGTCAGCAAAGCTTATTTCAACCTCAAGGCTTGGCGCATCGTGTTTCCTCTGCCTGGATGGCTCTGGCCTTGAATTTTCATGAGCCTGCATATCTTGGCAACTAGATCTCAGCTCGAATCCTGCATCCTCAGGGAGATCTGACTTGTCCTTCCTATGTAGCCAATCACTTTAAATCTCAGTATCTTGTTAAGTTTAATCAGGGCTTTCTAAAAAATTTAAAAAGGCAGAACTTCAGCTTTCAAATTGCTTGTGGTCAGTGTCTATATTCTTCTATAAGGAATTTAAAAGTATGACTTTTTCAGTATCATTCATTCTTACATCACTAGTCTGACATGGGGATGGACTTGGAAATACATTGTTCAAGAATTAAGGTTGTAAATAAAAGAACAAACAACAAAATGTGAATGTTGTTACCATTTCATTCTATCACAAAATTTTCATGTGTTCTGAGAAAATAATGAACTAGAAAATATTACCCTGACAAAAGTAACATGTAAATGATTTATTCTTAATTATTAAACATCATGTTTCCTACTCTTTATCATCTTTGCTCTATGTCATAAATAGACACTGTTGAAAGAAAATTCTTAGCCCTTTTTACTTTGCCTTAGTTTATAGTACTTTCAGAATAATCCTTTGGTAACACTATAACACAATAGTCTCAATTAAAATGGTAAGAGGTGATAATGACTAGAATGAGGATGTAAATATAATTAAAGACAGGTTTGTTAATAATGCCAGTTAAGATTAGGAAAAAAATGGAGACAAAAGTTTACTGACAGAATCTTGTGTTGATAAATGAAGTTTTTTTCTTACTCTGAAAGTACCCAGCTATGTATAATGTATTTAATACCAATTCTCCCTGTTTTGTTTTGGTAATAAAAGCTAGAATGGCTACGAAATAATTCTGGCCTGATGAACAATTCAATTGTGAAGGTTAGGATGTACTAGCACTTTGGATTTGTGTATAACAGACCACACTTTCTCATTATAGGCTTTAGACATACTTCGAAATTTTTAAAAAGTCATAAAACAACGTGCTACTTTTAAATATGTCGAGTGTTTTGAATTGCACAGACATCTCCTCAAAGGGTGTCTTAGGCAGGAGTAGGTTGACTTTAGGGGTATAAACTTTCAAGCTTAACTAAATATAAATGCAGTACAAGTTTTTTCTCTCACAAAGAAAATAAGTCTGAAAAGGGAAGGTTTAGAGTTGGTCATGACAATACCACGGTAAGGGCCCAAAGTTCTGTGTGTTTTTTCTCACCTAGTTTCAGTATGGGTTGCCATCATCTACTCTGAGAAGAGTGGTCTAGCACCACTAAAGATGAGAGACTGAAGAAAACAGCAAAGATGGCAACTTTCCATGGACCTTTTACTAGTCAAATTTAATAACACGGTTGGGTAGGAAAAGTAGGCTACAGGGTCTTTTTCCTTGATGTTCATATGATCACCTTAAACCTAAGGATGCCGATGCCAATAAAGAAAGGGAAGAAGACACTAGGGCAAAGTAGTAGTTTCTGATACAAGAATAAAGACAGAGCATGTAAAATTACAAGTGCAATAAAATAGTTAAGGATGAGTATGTTGTCAAGGACCTGGATTCCCAGCACTCAAGAGGCTAAGGCGGGGATATTGAAAATTTCAAGTCAGCTTGAGCTACACCAAAATTGAGGTCAGTCTCAACTATATTTGCTCCCTAATTGGGGATATATATATGTGCATGCATATAT
>NW_008336930.1:204261-208065 GCF_000622305.1 Nannospalax galili
TTTCAAAATGTGAAGTTTTAGGTATACTTCAATTGTTATAATTAATTTATTCTTGCCTGAAACACTGTGATTCACATGAGCATGAATTCTTCATTTTCCCACCACTGGAACTCACTCAAAATGTTCTCTCACCATTGGAAAGCCTAATTTAAAATTAATATGTATGCATTTCCTATCATTTAAGTATGCAAAAATAAGCAGTTCCTCAGTGATGAGGAACTAAACACTGGTTTGAAATGCCACGTATTTGAATTTCATAATTCAGTCTTTCGCGGTATCTTCCTGCCTTCCTTTAAGCTGTCACTCAAGGAATTACAGGCTGGTGAAGGAAGCAATGTGTCTGATAAGGTTTGAGTCTTAAAGAGCTAGTCCCTTTTGCTTTTCAGTCACACTCTAGTAAATGTTTGTTGTAACTACTGTTAAGTTTTTAAGATTTTTTTGTATGTCATATATGCCTATTTGTTACATTGAATTCTTTCAAGATAATAAAAAATTAAACATTATTATCATACCTATTTCACAGCTCAGATAGAGACAGTATCAGAACCTTTACCAATGTGAGGTAGGTAACTAGTGAACACTAGATTAGAACCCACTGTGTCTTTGTCTGTACACTACCCTTAGACCCTGAATTACTGAATCCACTGTCATGTTGTGGTAAAACACTCTGACAAAAGCAACTTAAAGGGAAAAGGGTTTATTTTAGCTTGAAGTTCAAGATACAATCCTTCATGGGAAGAAAATAAGGCAATGTAAGTTTGAAACAGCTGGCCAAATGACATCTGCAGTCAGAGAAACCAGTTGTGATGCATGCGTGTGGTTGCTCAGCCCCCCTCTTTATTTATATGGTCTAGGATCCTCTGTCCAGGGAATAGCCCTGCCCACAAATAAGATGGGTCTTCCCCTATTAACATGATCAAGATACACCCTCATGGCATGCTCAGAGGTATCCGAAGAGATTCCTAGGTACTGTGATATTGATACCTAACAATTACAGAGCTCGTTTATTCTTCTGAGTGAATAAACTCTTGGCTGATTTAGCTGAAAATTAAGTTGTAAAGTTTTATCTCCACAATGTTAATTGTTTGCTGCTACACCCGTAGCTCCACTTTTGCATTCAGCAAATAAATGGTGAAAGCATTCTACAGTCTTGTTATAGAAAACCTGCTAGTGAGTCCACATTTCTGTTATAGAATTCAGCTATATTCAGAATAAAGGAAAACTTTATTATGATGAACTCTTCCACAAAAAGCTTATCCCAGTCTATACAACTGTGTATGCCAGAGTGAACTATGTTTAAAGCAGGGCAGGAAAAGTATTGTTCATGGAAAAAAAAGGGTTGCTTGATACACACACACACACACACACACACACACACACACACATACACAGAGCTAGATCTTTACAAGATAAATGCTCTATCTGATAAAAAAAGAAGTATAAGAAACTCACCAGAACCTGGCAGTTACAAACATGGCTTCCTAATAATTCCTTGTTTTAACAAAAATACACCATCATAACCCTTTTGATAGCCAAATAATGTTACTACCAACTTGTCATGATAAAAAAAAAATAAACTTGAGTGAATGCAAATGGAAAACAATTTAAAGTAAGTTCAAGAAACTATTCTAATCAAGGTAGAAACAGATTTTCAGTCAGCTAAATTTCTCGCCAGAAAGAGGACAGGAAGGTAATTTAAAGGGACAGACATTTTTGTCATAGGAAAAACACTTGCATGTAAACCCCACTCCTGGTACCAATTTCTGTTCTAGTTTGTTCTTCATTGTTGTGACAAAATAATCTGACCAATACCAACTTGGGGAGAAAAGGGTTTATTCAGCTTACAACTCCCAGGTCACAGTTCATCAGGGAGCCCAAGGTAGGAACTCAAGGCAGGAACCTGGAAGCAGGAGCTGGAGCACAGGTCATGGAGGAACGCGGCTTACTGGCTTGCTCCACTGCAACAAACTCTGAGCACACAATGACTTTTCCAGCCCAAAGTTCCAAACACTTCCACAGTCCTCCCCAAAACACAAAGGTCAGATCTGTCACAGCAATACCCCACTTCTGGTATCAATTACTGTTTTAGTTACTCTTTCTTCCAAGCTCCACAGCACTGAACTCCTAGAAATTTCACTGAGGTAGAAGGCCCTTGAATTTTGGTTGGATTTATTTCCCATCCTCTCATGAGCATATGCTTAACCAACAACTCCAGACTGTCTGCTACCTGCCTCTTGCTCACTGGATCCAATCAGCAATACATCATCAATATAGTAGACCAGTGTGGTATTTTGTGGAAGAGTCAGGCAATCAAGATCTCTTCGAACCAAGTTGTGGCACAGTGCTGGAGAGTTAATGTACCCTTGATGCAGGACAATAAAGGTATACTGTTGGCCTTGCCAGGTGAAAGAAAATTGCTTCTGGTGGTCCTTATGAACTGTTATCGAGAAGAAAGTATTTGCCAAATCATTAGCTGCATACCAGGTACCAGGAGACATATTAATCTGCTCAAGTAAGGAACCCACATCTGGTAGAACAGCTGCAATTGGAGTCACTATTTGATTAAGTTTTTGATAGTCACCTGTCATTCTCCATGACCCATCTGTCTTCTGCACAGGCCAAATAGGAGAGTTAAAGGGAGATGTGGTGGGAATTACCACCCTTGCATCTTTCAAATCCTTGATGGTAGCACTGATTTCTGCAATCCCTCCAGGGATGCAATACTGTTTTTGGTTCACTATTTTCCCTGGCAGAGGAAATTCCAGTGGTTTCCGTTTGGCCATTCCAACCACAATAGCCCTCACTCCACAAATGAGGGAACCAGTGTGGGTATTCTGCCAATTCCTAAGTATATCTATCCCAATTATACATTCTGGTACTGGGGAAATAACCACAGGATGAGTTTGGGAATGCACTGGACCCACTGTATGTCAGACTTCAGCCAAAACTCCATTTATCACCTGACCTCCATAAGCCCCTACCTTAACTGGAGGGCCACAATGCTTTTTAGGATCTCCTGGAATCAGTGTCAACTCAGAACCAGTATCCAATAGGCCACAGAAAGTCTGATTATTTCCTTTCCCCCAGTGTACAGCTACTCTAGTAAAAGGCTGCAGGTCCCTCTGGGGGAAGGATGGGTGAGAGGTGAACAGCATAACTCTTTGGTACTGTGACAAAGTCCTTCCTCAAGGGCACCTGGCCTTCCCTTCATTCAAGGGGTTCTGGGTCTGTAAACTGTCTCAAGTCTGGAAATTGGTTGACTGAGCGGGATTCTCTATTGCTACGATCCAATACTGACTTCCTGTCATTTGCCCTAGAGCTTTTCTGCTTAAACAGATCAAATAAAAACTTAGTAGACTTCTTATGTGTGTGATCCCTGGAAACACCATGATTGATTAGCCAGTACCACAGGTCCATTCGAGTCATGCCATTGTAGGTATTGTTTTGCCTTTGCCGCCCATTACGATAAGTACGCTCATCTTGTCTTTGGTAATTCAATACTGCCACCTGACCCCTACTTAAATGTCCTGTTACACCTATTATATTTACATTTAATTAATGTAATTAAGCAGTGTCATCTCCAACTGTAAGATTCAGCATAAGGAAAAGAGCAAACACAAAGCTCTTCAAATGTTCTGGTATCTCTCTCAGTACTTTCCACCTTATAAAATCAATAAAAGGCATGTCCTCTGGGCCCTCCCATTGTGGAGGATTTGGTGTTGCATTGGGAATCCACTCAAACATACCAATTTGCCTGAGCCTTACAATCCCTTCATCAACACTAAGCCAAGGAATATCAGGTAT
>NW_008336930.1:208445-216918 GCF_000622305.1 Nannospalax galili
GGAAGGGGGGGGGGGGGGGGGGAGATTAATTCATCAGGTGAATCAAATTCCTCAAAGTCTGAGGATTCAAAATCCTCAGCCTCCTCGGGGTTCTCCCACACATCTCCATCCCATGTGTCAGGATTCCAATCCTTTCCTACCAATGCCCTCACCTTTACTGCTGACACCCTTCGAGGCTGGGAATTAAATTTGCTTTGTAGGTCAGCCAAACGTACAATAAGTCCTCCAGCTTGATTTTCTGCAGCTTTAGCTCTCTGGCTGCTGGAGAGAAGATTGTCTTCCAGGGCACACTTGGAAACATTTATACTGTTGATTTGAATCTGGAGGTTGTCAGTTTTATCATTAAGCTCATTATTTATCTTCATCACGTTATCCAGAGATGCTAGAAGTAGCCAGCCAGCATCATTATTTTTCTTATTTTTCCACAAATCGTCAAATGTTTTATGTATAGAGTCACTAAATTTCTTGCTCTTCACAAGAGGTGAGTTAGGAGATTCAAATGGGTCTATCTCCATAATTGTTTCACATAGTCTACACAATGAATTTTCAGTGCTCTCTATGCTATCTGAAGACTCAGAGTTGGAGAGCCTGCTCCAAATACCAACAAGTCCATTAAAGAATTTCATCCTTTAAATTCTGTTTCTCCAGAACATCTCCTGGTACCACAATCTGTGTTAGTCAGGGTTCTCCAATGAAACAGAATCGGTAGAATGAATATATATGTTAGAGATTTATCAGCTTAGCTCACAGGATAGAGTCTGAATAGTCCAACAATGGCTGCACCACACTGAAGAGGCTGAGAATCTGTAGTTGCTTAGTCCACAAGGCTGGGGGGGTCTCAGTAGTCCCAATATGGCACTGAAGGTCTGACAAATTCCAAAAGATCAGCTAGTCTTCAGTCTACAGCAGCAAGATGAACTCACCAGCGAGAGTGAAGGCAAGCAGCAAAAAGCAAAAGCGTTCAAGGCTGGATGTCTCAGTAGTCCCAATCTGGCTCTGAAGATCTGACAATTCCAAAAGATCAACTAGTCTTCAGTCTACAGCAGCAAGACGAACTCACCAGCGAGAGAGAAGGCAAGCAGCAAGAAGCCTGGCATTCTCCTCTGCCTTGGTCTTTTATTCTGGCTGCCATCAGATGGTAACGCCCACATTTAGGGTGTGTCTTCCTGCTTTAGATGATCCAGTCAAGAAGATCTCTTTCATTTCAGTTAATGTAAGATCCAGACACCCAGGATTAGCCATCACATACTTGCACGGGATGTATACTGTTTAGATCACAGGAAACTTCACTTTATCACCAAACTTCCAGTCCTGTATAATTCTCTCATTTCTCCAAGTGGCCTGCATAACACTTGCTGTAAAGGAGGGCAGACCATGTGTTCTCAGGATCAAGTACTGTTGTAGTGTGAATTGCAGTGCTCAACCTGAAATATAACAATAGTAGATCATCAAAGAGCGATTGATTTGCCAAGAGATTTAAAAATTACTTTAACCAACTACATACTCAAGGCAATTTTTGCAATAGAACATAATTTGATTGGGTGTCATATCGCTTGCTAAAGCCCGCAAACCCTACTTCCACTGTTTCGGTGGTTCACATTGCTCTTAAGATGAAAGCGATGCCTAAAGAGCCCTGCGTATTCTTTGTTCTGCGACCGATCACTGCCTTCATTCATACCTCTCCTTCCCAAACCCATGCTCCAAGTCTACAGAACTATCAGTTTCTAAAATTCATCATATTTCAGATTCCTTTCATGAATTTCATTACAATTGTTTCTTAAACCCTCAGAAAATACTTGTGATAGTCCAAGCACTCATAAACACCGTTAAATTTGTAAATGACTAAGTGTAAGCAGCCCGTTCCTCTGGTGTGTAGCCTAGCTTCCCACTCTAACATGGTTCTACTTCTAAGTACTCCTCAGATTCTACCTCCAATATGATGCCCTCCTGTAGCTTGTCAACCTAACACACAGCTTCAATTAGTTCCACTTCCCTCTAGTCACTGTTCTTGTCATTTTCATTTCCTTATTGGTTTGAGTGACACTCATTTCTCAACCCTTAGGTGGGGGAAGTCTGGGAGAATATGAACCAAGCTTGGTTTTGCCTACTTTCATCCCCTCATGAGGCTAGCACAGCAGTTCACATGTGTTTCAAAGCTCACAAATGCTTGTGGAGTATGTAAGTGAATGAGTGTGAAGGGAGTAAATGACCTCCAGAGAGTAAATGTCTCTGTTTTTATAAAGTAACCGAGGTGTGAGCATCCTACTGTCAGTCTAACCCAGGTGTTATCATCCTTCTGTCTAGTCTATATGTCACCATCCTTCTGTCTAACCCAGGTGTCACCATCCCTCTGTCAAACAGTTGAAGCAAATAGAAAGAACTGACTCAATTGCTATGACATAGAACTTTAAACTGTGATGTTTTAAAACTACTAGGAAAAAGTTAACATTTTGGGTGCATTGCAATCAGAAGTTTTTATTAAAATATATGTTTATCATATGTTTTCAATACCTTTGTTCAAATTATCTCAACTTCAGAGGGAGGAAATAAATTCATCTATTTCCAAGAGGTCTTCTATAGCAGCTAGAATAAAAAGGGATTGTTTTCAAACTTTGGATTCTACAATAATGCAGCAAAAAGAATTGTTCCACATCATTTTAGCCTGAAAATACACAGGTACATACTGATAAACGATTATTTTCTATTCTCTCTCTTAAAAACATTTTTTGGGTCTGGAGAGACGACTGACTGATTCAGAGCACTGTTTGCTCTTGCATGGGATCTGGGTTCGATTCTTAGCACCCACCTCGTGGCTAAAAACTGTCCTTAACTCCAGTTCAAAGAGACTCCAACACCCTCTTCTGACCTCCAAAGGTAGTGCATGATATGGGTTCACTTACATATAGGCAAAACACTCATGAACATAAAAAATAATAAATAAAATAGTAAAAAATTTAAAATCAAATTAAAAAAGTTTTCTTGGGCAAGTATACTGATGAGAGCTTATGGTAGTAATAGCTAAATTAATTCCTTTACAAACTTAACAAATGCAAAGAGTCAGAGAATTTGAATTACAAATGCAATTTTACATGAGCTAATATCTCATATGAATTCTAAAACAACATCTTTGCTTCCCTTCTTTATTTTAAATATTTCTGTAGTATTTATCTGTCAGGAGAAATACAAATATTTGGAAAGGGCAGTCCTTACATTGTCTTTAAGGCTACTATTGCTTATGACAAAGATGTGAGCGCTACAAAATAGGAAGGGAAGGACACATACATCACATACATCCTATTCCTTATATATTGATAAATGAATAATTATTATTTATCTTTTAGAATACCTGTCAGTTATTACCTAAAATTAGAGTGAGCTCTCTTACAGCTTGAACCCTACAGCAATGTTGGCAGCTGAAGGCGGAATGTGACCTTTATAGAACTCTTAACAGTTCAACTCAAATGAAACATGTTGATATTTCAAGTTATCAAGAATAGATGCTTGCTGAGATTCCTAGACATGTCATTGATCTCAGTTATGATGTGGTAGGATGTATTCCACGTCTTTAGAAAACCCAGGGTTATACATTTTTCAAGATTATAAAAGTTCCCCCCCAAAACACTAGCAAGACAATCTAGTATTGATCCCCTTTCTTTGCCACTGTGTCTCTATTCAGTTTAAATATTTTATTTATTATTTTTGTTTTTTTTAAAACATGTATGAATGCAATGCCTGCAGAGGACAGAAGAGGCTGTTGGATCCCCTGGAACTGGAGTTACAGACAATTGTTAGCTGCCATGTGGGTGCTGGGATTTGAACCCGGGTCTTCTGCAAGAACAGTGTTCTTAACCACTGAGCCATCTCTCCAGCCCCGCTAACAAGTTTAAACTTGTATTCCCACCACCTGCTTCTAGTCTTTTAAAAATTCTACTCATTTCAACTTTCAAATCATTATAGCATTTTGTCAAATTTCTCTGAAATATAGTGCTTTGAGAATTTTCAAACAGGTAAATGAAAGGATGTTTTAAATGATTCTGAACTTAATGATCTTTCAGTCAGTGAGATTTTACATTAATTTATTTATTAATTGATTAATTTACTTCTCCCTATTTGTTAGGCTGTAAAGAACAAAATATTGTTGTGCCGAACTTCCCTCTTAATTGAATAACACAAGGTTGATCAAAAGTACAGAGCCAGGTGAAATACCTCCTGACACGTCACATAGGGAATTACATTAATCTAGAATGATTTTTATGCTTGAAGCATTAATATTTTGTATGGAACAAATGTCTAGTAATATAGGCAGCCTCTAATAATCAGTATTTTCTATGCTGTCTTGGAGAGTCAGGAAATGGATTATCCTTGTTATACACAAGTTTAGTTTAATCTAACAGTCAATTATTCATTAAGTGGCTGCTTTGGTTCAGCGGTGTGCTGGGTGCTTTGAGGAAACACAAGTGCAAGATAGTGACTTATACTAAGGTATCCATACTAATAAAGGGAAAAAAGGATGAGATACAGAAGTTCAACAGCAAGTGGAAGTCACAGGAATTATGGAAGGTTCTAGACCTAAGAGAGCTTAGAAAGTGAATGGAGTAGACTTGGGGAAAGGGAGACAATTTTGAAGGAGAAAAGTGTGAGAATGGCTGGAAACCTAAGCTTCACCAGCAGAGAATGAAAAGACAGTGAAAGTGTGCTTTCCTTGAAAATGTGCAGTTTACGAGATAATTTGATAGTTATGAATTTACCTATGCAAAAGAAAGTTACCAACTTTGAAATACTTGTTTTATTATTTTATTTTATGTGTATGAGAGTTTTGTCTGCATGCAAGTGCATCATAGTGCATGCAGTGCCCACGGATGCCAGAAGAGGCCATAGGATCCCCAGAATTGGAGTTAAGGACAGTTGTTAGCCACCATGTGGGTACTAGGACTACAAACCCAGTCTTCTGCAAGAGCAGCTGGTGCTCTCTTTCCATTGCACACTCAATTCTTCACTTTTAATAATGTCTTTAAATGATTAGTGTATTTATATTGGTGATAATTCTTTCTCCATATTCTATTTAACCAATGTCTTTGTTTAAAATCTACCTAAAACATCAGTGCATCTTTTTAAGATCACTAAACTGTTACCATTTTAGAATGATCATAAACCAGACAGTCTAGGTCCTGTCCATTTAGTGAATGGCCAAAGATGTTCTTCTTAAAGTTACAACCCACCTAAGTTTACTCGATTGTACTTGCTCATTTAAAAGTAAACATTCATCCAGGCATGGTGTATCAAGCCTTACTCAGGAGAGAGAAGCAGATGGATCTCTCTCAGATGGAGGCTTCCCTGGTCTACATAGTGGGTTTCAGGCCAGCTGGGGCTACAGGAAGACTCTGTCTCAAAAAAAAAAGCAAAAAGAAGTAAATATTTACTGGTGACTCCCAAACTTGAACTTTAAAAACACTATTTAGAAATAATTTTATGCTTACAGAAGTGTTGTAATGATACTGTGTTCTCAGTGTTCCCTCACACAGTATTTCCCAATAACAACATTTTTCTGTTGCCCAAACTATGCAGTGAATGCTGTTTCAGTTCTCTAACTTGCATTTCCCTGATCGTTTCCCCCATGGGTGCCTTTTTTGTCGTACTAGAGGTTGAGCCCAAGATGCCATGCAAGCTGAGCAAGTGCTGTTGTGTTGAGCTACATCCACAGCCCAAATGTCTTCACTCTTTCTCTTCTATTCTAGAAGCCAATCTCAGATACTGAACTGAACTTAATCCACCATTTCTCCTTGGACTCCCCCAGTCTGTGAGAATATATTGTTCACCTATCATATACTAAAATGGCACTGGTTAGATATTTTAGAAATTATCTCTTAATCGCAACTTGTCTGATGCATTCCCATGAATTAAGCCGAGTTTATAGAATCTTGGGGAGGGTTCCATGATGATTCCTTCTTACGTTCTTGTATCAGAGGACACATAGCATCAGTCTGTGGTCACTGCTAATGGCAACCATGATTTCTTCTTCAGAATTGTTTCTACCAAGGTTTTCAACCATGATGTTATTATTTTATCCTTTCTATATTCTATGGCTTTTAGAAGTGAGTTATTACATTCAGCCCATGTAAACTCAAAGATGAATCATGGGACAAGAATTAATTAAATCGTCTAGATATAGAGGTTTCAAAGAATTTGTGGTCACATGTTAAACCAACCACAATAATTTATATACATAGTGAAGGTGATACTTTAGGGCTATAATAGTTAGGATAACTAATTTTTATAAAATTTATCAGTAAATTTTGTGTGCAGAAATTATTACTATTGTGACCTAATGGTGATTTTTATTTATTTATTTTTTACTTTCCTGCATTCCTTCTATTTTTACTAATTAGAATTTGGACATGAGAAGAGTTGTCACTTCTTCCACTTCTATGTACCTATTCCACCAGTCACTTATTATATCAGTAAGGATTCATGAAATCCATTCTATTCTTTGGACTATATCTCATATAATATTTCATTTGGTTGGACAATTTTTCCCACTTCTAGCCTTAGGAAAGTTGTCAACTGCCACCTATGCCCTCTGTCCTTGGACCAGCCTGCCCTTCCCCTCCTCTGCTCTCTCCTCTTTCTCCCTCTCTCTCCCTCCTCTTTGTCCTTCAGTTTTATTTTCTGACATTCTCAGAAACCCCAAAGCTCTCTTGTTTTTGTGTTCTCTTATTCAGGCTTGAAATGAACCATTTCTGCAAAGACCACTGGCTCTGTTTATCAGAAGATTATATTTATAAACTAAGATATAGGCTATGCATGTGCTCATTCCTACTAGGGAGTCACTGCTGTGGTAATAAATGAAGACCAACCGATGAGGAAATACAATGACTATTTATTCAGTGCTTGCCACAGTAAGAGAGAGAGCTATTATTTTGTGTTTGAGCAGAGAACAAAGGCAAAGAGAGGAAGCAGAGAAGGAGCTTTCTCATAGAAGAAGGAAAAGATTTCCCATATGCCCTGAATAAATGCTGCTGGCATAGGGAAGTTGTAGACAGTCTTGCTAGAAACAGTACTAAATGGAGTTGGTTAAAGATGATTTATTTGCTTCCTCTGATTGGTTCTTTGAACTAGTAAAATAGCCTGTTATTAATCAAGACTTGGCCTTTTGGAGCTGCATGTTATAGGCAGGACTCTTTGACTTCTTGTGTTGCTTTCATGAGACAGTAACTTCTGTGCTGTCTGTCTTATATGCAGTAGGCTGGTTGCCTGAGCAGTTACTGTACTTGGTTTCCTCACCTGGTTGCTGCAGATTATGAGTCAGCTTGTTTAACATAAATGTTTTAGCCACAGTCAGCTGCATATTCTCCTTGTTTCTAAGTGTCCTATGAAGACAGCAAGGAAGTATATCCATATCAACCCAGCTATACCTGTGTGTTTATGTATGTTTATATATATTTCTGTACACACCTGTAAATAATATCAATTCACAACAAAACCCTTCAATTCTAATCCAACACTAGAGACTTCATTCTAATATCCTCCTTTTACTTGCTTATAGCTACTTTCTCCAAAATCAAGAAACTAGAAGCCTATCTATTCTATATAACTCTGTTTGGCAGACCCCATTATGCATATAGGTTTGTTTTAAATTCCTAGAACATATTTCTGGTAGGAACAAATTTACCAACCATATTACAGTGTTTATAAACAACTCATTTCAACTGTGAACACTGCTCTTATAGTTTTCTTAAAGCAATTCTTTCTTCTTTATCACTTTCAGTGAGGCTAGTTATTTATTTCTGATAAAGTCTAAAAGAGTTATTATAATTTTAATTTTTTGTAGTGTTCTTCAGATACTGGTTGTCACTGTTATTTTTAAATATTAGAATACCAGATATGCTCTTTGTGGTTTTAGTTCTATAGGTCTTACAAGAGCCTTATGTTCCGACAATACCTCATAAATAATTCTCTCGCAATTTTAAATGACACTGCTCCTTTATAGTCAAATCCTCCTTAAACTTGAACTTCTAAAAGTTCAATCTTTGGCAGCATTAATTATGACTTATCATTACAAGAGGCTGAATGATTTCAAGGTGTACATGTAGTTTTCATAAAAACTAATATTCTATTTTCTTAGATCAATCTTCTATATTTAATATTTTATCATATAATCTCTAATGAGCATTAAGTCATTCCTATTAAGAGAAGAAAGACTGTTCCTTTGAGAGTTCTTATTGATAATTTTTACCTTTAATGATGCTTTTTCTAATGTCTATTCATTTATGTTAAAAAGGTTACAGTGCTATTTTCCTTATGAATATAAACATGGTTAGAGGGTCTTTAGAGAGAGTTCTGATTTTCATTTCTAGGACTAAGTGCAGATTAAATTACTGTTACTCTAAGCCCAATTACTTTGGTGTAATGCTAAAAATATCTATTACTTTTTTTTAAATGAACTGATTTGGCTTATAAATACAGCCTTTTAAAA
>NW_008336930.1:217097-232277 GCF_000622305.1 Nannospalax galili
TGATTTTGAATTTTGTCTACAAATGAAAGTCTATGTAATTTTGTATTCATTCTGATACCTATTGGCACAAATATCCTTGGTTTGACTTTGATTAGTTTATTCATTTATTTACTTATTTAGATTTTAAACTGTAAAAATGGGGATTGAACCCAGGGCCTCACACTTTCTAATTAAGAGCTCTACCACTGACTCATAATTCTTGCTCTGTTTTGCGTTGTTTTTTGAATGTTTTAATCTTTTCTCTTATTCTCTATTGCCACAGACACTGCAAACATGAGTTGTAAAACAAACAAGGAAAAGTCAAGCTGCTACTGACCTCCAAGATTTATCTCTACTAACTAGCTTTCATAGTGCTACAAAATGCTATGCATGGTACAGGAAGAAAAAAGTAACCATAAGCCTTCCCCAGCTGTGAATACTGTGAGCTACAATAATGACTGGCCTGGCAGTAGTGGCAAGATGTTATGTGAATAACCAACCATATTCTGATTGGATTTAAGGCCTGCTTCACAAGGTGAAGCCCATACCTGGCACTGATATCAGGCATGGGAACCTGCGGTTAGGCAAGTCACAAGCCATAGGGAGAACACACTGCTATTATTCTGCTAGATGGGCATAGTATTAAACAAACTTCTTATGACTTATCATTATACCAATAGATTAATGCATCTCTGCTCACGCCAGAGAATCTTCTTGCAGCAGACAGTGATTAACAGTGAGATCCACAACTGGTCAACATGCAGGAAAGAAGAGACTTCAGAGTATTCTTGAATAGGACACCAAAATCAAACTCTTGCCTCCCAAAGCTCAGGGATCATTGCATAAGAGTGGCAGAAAAATTGTAAGATCCATAGGCCGTAGATGACTTCAAGGAAATTGGGTTTTCCAGACAATTATTTACATGGGAAATTACTCATATGCATTCACAGCAATTTTGACAGCATCAAAAAGATCTATGTAAACTCAAGCTAGATAAATTCCCAGCGTAGGGGTTGGGGGAGGTGAATAAGAAGCCCCAATCCTAGCTGAGGAACTACTGGCAACTGATAGCTGCTCAGAGAGGGAGAATCAGTTTCCTTCAAGAGTGTCACTCTGGGTAGGCTGACCACGCTCCAGGGGATGGATCCACACTGAAGGGCATTTAAGGACATGAATTTGACCCACTAGACCTTAAAAAATTGTAGAAGACATGAAATTGGGCATATTGGGTATTGAGGGGTTGAAGAGAGGGGAAGATATCTAAATATAATCAAAACATTGTATGAAATTCTCTAAAATTCAATAAAATACCATTTAATATTTTTGTTAATATTTTACTTATTATTTTCATTTTATGTGTATGAATGTTTTGCCTGCACCTATATGACTGCACCACATGTGTGCCTGGTGCCTGAGGAGGTCAGAAAGGGGCATTTGATAACATGGAACTAGAGTTAAGAACAGGTGTTAGCCTCCAAGTAGGTGCTGGAAATCAAGCCTGTGTCCTCTATAAGAATAATAAGCACTCATAACCACTGAGCCATCTTTCTATCTCCCTTAGGGTGTTTTCTTTTTATCTTCTTCAAGCAGATTTAGGCTGACTTTGCACTCTCTGTTGTCCAGGAAGAAGGTGATGAACTTGTGCTCCTCCTGCTTCAACCTCCCAAGTAGCTTTGAGTACAGGTGTTCACCACCATGCCAACTGAGGTGATCTTCTTTTTGAGACAGTCTCCCTGTAGTCCCAGCTGGTTTGGAACTTGCTATGTAGACCATGCTGGCCCCCATCTTACAGAGACTTGCCTACCTCCACCTCCCAAGTGCTGAGATAAAAGACAAGTGCCACCACATTGGCCTGCCAACTGAGATTTTAAAACATTAAAATGCTCTTTTCCTATGAAGATCATAAAGTTTTCAGGGCCAGAATGTAAAGCAATTTTCTAATTATATTAGAAAACAGGAAAATCTTGAACACAAATAAAATCCTCAGATTAAATGTGAACTTTATTATGTAGTTCTTACCTTTTTCTATGATAATAAATTGATATCAGCTATATTGATAAATAATAATCTAAGTAAAATATTTGTCCACCAATTTTGTTCCTTTTAATAATGGCCCATAAAAATAATAAGTGTATTTAATTTAAGGTTTTGGCAGGAATTTCTATAAGATAATTTCCAAAAATAATGCTTATTAGATAGTACATGTAGAAAAGTCATGTGAGTAGACACTATATATTATTGAACTTATAATGTTTTGTTGTTTCATAAGATTATGTATATATTAAATGGGGATATTCATTAAAACATTAAAAAAAGAATACCCACAAATTACCGCTATTGGCTCAAGTATTGTGAATAAACAAACTAAATCTATTTCCTAATTTAATTAAAATACCAAGAAAATAAAAGACTATTTTAGATATTGAAAAGTAAGTGGGATTACTGAAATAGGTTACTTTGTACATTATTCATCTAGCAGTTTTATATAGAAATGGCAAATTCATTTAAATCATCTGTTTTAATTGAACAGGATTTAATATATTCATAAAACTAATTTAAAGTATTTAAGTAGACTCATTGCATAATTAATGTTTTTATCAAGAATAATGATATTCTTATGCTGTTTTTATTCTTCCTTATACTTACTACCTTTTAAAATAATATAAAATTTCCCCTATGATCTGCTGATATTACAACTTCATCATCTTAATACTTAAAGGTAGATGTTAGCTATATTTGCAATGCTTAACTGATAAATTAAATTGAGAAACTGAAATCTTTGTGTAGTCATAAATGAGTGAGTCACCTGTTCAAATTTCTACTCTGGATCATTTCAACTGAGTTGTCTTGATGAGATTACCTCACTTCTTTGAACCTCGTTTAGCATTTTTCTATAAAAAGGTATGTAGTAGTTCCCTTTCAAGTCAGTTGTGGGTGTATGAATATTTTCATCCTAGGAGGCTTATTCTGGCTTCCATTTTCAAAATTCTTTGGCCATCCCAAACATCAGTAAAAGCAACTGATGAGTTAAATATTAACTGCTGATTTAATAATTTTATAATGATCCAGAATTTAAGTTTTAAAATGATGAGTAAGTGAAGTCAAATTAGATAATCAATCAGTGATACATAAGGTAACAGGTAGGTTTTTGAAGGCATATCAAATATGACAAGACATTGTGGATATTAAGAGTTTTTATTAAATATGTGAAAAGATTATGTGACTGCCTCATTCTAAGATGGTACTTTCTTTTTATTAAAATATCAATGTTTCTTTGTAATATTAACTCACTACCAAGAAGAATACTAACATATTGAAAAACAATTCTTTCATTTTATCATAAGGGAGGAGGTAAGATATGATGAGAAATAGGTTTTGAAATTATGAAGAATTATAATCATGGTATCCATGGGGATTGACTCCAGGGCCCGCCACTGATACCAAAATACATGCACACTTACTTTTCTTATGTAAAAATGATATGGGTGTGTACATCTTTCATGTAGCCTCTTATATACATTAAATCATATCTAAGGGTTTTGGTTATTTTTCTTTGGCTGTGATGGAAAAATGTGACATTTCCTATCCACATTCATAAAGCAGACAGCAATAATTCCTGTGATCAGCTCACTTTTTGCTTTTTTTTTGTTGTTGTTTTTTGGTCTTTTTGAGACAGGGTCTCCCTGTAGCCCCAGCTATCCTGGAACTCAGTATGTAGACCAAGCTGGCCTTGAACTCACAGAGATCCGCCGGCTTCTGCCTCCCAAGTGTTGGGATTAAAGGTGTGCACCACCACGCCCCACCCACTTTTTGCTTTTTATACAGTTCAGGATCCCAGCCCAGGAAATGGTGACAGAGAGGGCAGATCTTACCACATTAATTAAGCCAATCAAGATAATCCCTCACAGGCATGCCCAGAGATGCATCTGCCAGATGACTTTAGATATTATCCAGTTGACAGTTGAGATTAATAGTCACACCAGCTTACTTATAGTATCAATCACAATGAATACCAATAGAGGTACACTGTATCCTCTGCTGGTACCATGTGGCTTGGGCATATGCTGTTCTATATTGCTTAGGCAATAAAGACAAGAAAATGATCTGTATACGTCCAGGACAAATGCAATCATCATAGGTGTATCTGCATTTTTGATTATCAGTTGATTTAATGTGCATATGCAGAACCCATGATATGGAGGGCTAGTTCCGTATTCAAATTCAAAGCTCTACTTATTAATAGTCTATTTTCTTGAATCTTGTTTTGTCACTATTGATACAGGATTAGCACAATCTCTCTGTTGAGGTGGTTTACCCAGTAGCTAGCAGATCTGAGGTGCTTACTGTGCCATTTGGTACTTTGCACTCCCTCAGTGTGTATCCGTGTTGTTTGTGATAACAATGTCTTCTGTGTTTAGAAGCATCTCCACCAGACTTTGCATTTGTCCAGCATCCATCATTAATTTAGTAATTGTGTTCATTCACTCTTGCATTAATTTAGTTATAATATGCTTCCTGTGCTGTTAAGCAAAACTCTTAATTAATTTCCAACATAACTTGTCATATTTCTGTAAACTTCAAGAGAAGGAACCTGTTACCTTGGATACAGAGGGGGAATGCAAGAAAAGGAAATTAATGCAAATAGCAACAATGTAAGCAAGAGAGCAGTGACTACTTTAGAGACAGTTGATGGCTAGGTTGTAAGAGATGAAAAATATACAAGGAAAAGTATCAAAGAGAAGCCAAAATTTAGGACTCATCACAGAAGATACTTGTGATTCCTATAAGTTGAGAATTTGTACAGATGATTTAAGACTGTGGAAACAAAAGTCCAAAAAGAGATGTATGCTCAGATCATTTCTCAACTTTCCGTAGCCCAATCTAGAAGGATTTAGTTCCAAATTTTAATTGTGTCTCTCAAAGGAGACAAAATTAAAATTATCCTTCTGTCATTGCTTTCATTCTGTGTTTTTTTAACCCCCTCCTGCTTCCCCTGAAGCCTCTAGTCATGTCTCTCCTTTCTACAGCATCAAAATACACTTAATTCCGAGGGGTCCTGGCTTTTCCATTTCCTTTGCTTAGTTCACTTTTCTTTCATGCATAATAGGAGTTACTCTTAACATAATTCAAACTCCCTATTCTGATTCCTCTCTACTGACGACCATAATCTGCATAATAAGGCCCAAGAAGCAGGACAAGGGTACCTATCCAAGAGGTGGAAGAATTGCCCTGTATTTCAGTCTAATTGGTTTCCCTTACAAGCTTACGCAGTTTATTTTGTGCATTCAGAAATGATCCATAGGTTTCTCTAGATTGTCACTGAAGCCCATGATGCAAAGCACAGTTTTAAGAAACTTTGGAACTAGGGAAAAGGAAGGGTAAGTGAGAGTGTTTGCTGCCGTTTGTTGGTTCCTTCCTTTTTCATTCACCGCTTCTTTCTCTCCCATTCAACTGAAAGTATTTGCAGAAATGTGGAAAGTTGTGAGCCATCTACGTGGTCAAAACAGAATGAGGGCAGGAAGTGATGGGAAACAGGGCATTGATCTTTATTCAAACAGGAAGGAAGGAGACAAACAGCCACTATTCTGCCATAATAGACAATCCCTCTTCACAAAAAAGCAAAGGGATCCTTCCTTTATTCATTTTCTGTCTTTACATTATCCAGTTTCTTATTAATTTTCCCCAAATTATCCATAGTCCAAAGATCATGAGGAAATATTCAAACTTGCTTAAAACTTCTGATTTCAAAGCATATTAGTTCCTAACCGAAATGAAAAGGAAATCAACTGTCATAGCTCAAATATTTCACAGAAGGTACCAGCCATCTCATTCCCTTCCTGTCTCTGCCATTTCTCCCCCTCTACCCTCCCCACCCCTTCTACTACCTGAACTAGAAATTTTCAAGGGAGAATTTCTGAAAGACATTCCTGGCAGCTTTAATATTGCTGAAAAAAATCACCTTATCTGCCACCAGCTGTGTGACAATTTATACAGTGTTGCTAGGCCCATGCTAGTTCAGAGTATTTGTGAATATATTATTTTTGACAAGTTCCTCTCCCAATTAAGGACCACAGAAAACTCTCCATCCATTGTAAAAATTCCCAGCAATGCTATCCCCTAACTTGCCATGGAGTTTTACAGATAGAAAAGAGAGAAGTCTGCAGGCTTGGGGCAGACCTGGGCAGTGGGAAAGATCACTCTACAGCTCATTTTTTTTTTTTCAGTAGGTCAGTCTTCAGGGGCATCACAGATTTTCAATTTACTGACTGTTAAGTCACCTTCTGCTATCACTTATCAGGCATTGGCAAAACTATCCCATAATACCTAAACTTTTGCTTTTGTTAAGGCAGCAGAGTCCCAATTATTCTCACAAATACAAGATTCAGAACACACCAAGGCAAATTTTAACTTTTCACTTGAGGCCAGATTGAATTACGGCTCCCTTCACATAGACTACTTACCAAATCAAGCCATTCTGAAAACGCAAGAACAGCACAAAGATCTTTAAATAAGTGTTGGTAGTATATGATCATGGGTCAATGAGGAGTCATATTCCTTTGTAAGTGACAGCCACAAAATTTATGAAAATTAAGCTGAGACGTAATTATACTAGCTGGCACTTATATTGTAAATATTAAGAGTTTTTGAAATGTTTAAGTAGTTAGTCTTTCAAAAGCTTTATATAGGTGTTAATCCATATAATTTTCCCTCAGATCCTCTAACTTAGATACTGAGGTATTTTTCTTATTAAAATTATGAACACAGGAGGGTGAGCTACTTGCTGAGTACTGGCAGAGGATGCATTAAAGTATAGTCTAGAGGTAGAGTCCAGCCTCTATCTATGTCATGTAAAGCATCACACACACAAAAGAATGTAACACTTAGGTTAATGCTCCTGCCACTGTCTCTAAGCTATTAATAGATCCTAGGTAAGAATTGTTTTTTGCACTTAGCTTCACAAATTATGCATCCAATCTTGGCTGGCTGTTTAATCTTAAGTTTACATTGGCCATATTTCACTACGCCATTCATAGAAATATTCACAAATCCCGCTCTCTCCTTTGCCGTTTTTGAATTATGTGTTCTTGCCTTAGCTGAAATCTAGCTGTCGTTTGAAGACATTTCTTTGCAGTTTTCTTATGGAGGCTACGACTCTCTAGTGGTCATCAAGGACCTCTGGCTGGAAGGTATATTAGTTACCTTAATCAATGTTGTGACCAAAAATACCTGACAAGAAGCAACTTAAAGGTAGAAGAGCTTATAGTTTGAGGGTATGTACCATCCTTAATGCAAGGAAGTCAAATTGGCAGGAGGATGAGGTGGAGGGTCACATTGCATGGATAGTCAGCAAGTAGGGAGAAGATAGTGAGTAGGGCTGTGCTATAAAGCCTCAAAGCCCACCCCTAGAGACCTATGTTTTGGGGTGAAGCTCTACATTCTAAAAGTTTCATAACCTTCAAAAACAATGCCACTAGTTGGGTACCAAGTGTTTGAAACATCTGAGCCTATGGGGGACACGTCATATTCATACAACAGTCACTGATACTCACCTCACTTCTCATTCAGTCCTGCAGAGCACTTTTTCCCGAGGCTGTCTCCTATCCTCACTCCACCCTCACTGTTGTGATTGTCTAACCTCTCATTTATTCTCCATTCATTTACCTTGTGAATGAAAGTTTCCAGAAAAATTCTGAACCTTGAACTGAACTTCCTGTGAGGATGACCAACTGATGAACACTTCAGTGATTACGAAGGATCTAGAGTGTTGTGGGTCCAGAGCCCAATTATCATTTATCTCAGGCTATCTCTAGTCCCTAAATCTTTAGCCATCTCCTTGCCTACCTTTGTTTCTACCTAACATTCCATGATAAGCAGATAAAATCCTTTTGGAATGTATTAACTTTATGATCAGGCCTTCAGCTTACACCAAGCAAAAGGCTGGGTATGATCAGATAACATCTGGGCCTGTAGCTGAGATTTCCCTTCTGCTGTATTGATTTATGATTATTCTTTGTTCTGTTGCTATAAAAATTTCATGAAACTGTTACCGCGTTGGAACATGGAATTTGGGAGGAACCTGAATCTGTGTTCCCAGGCCACAGTCACTGATATTTGGCTCCAGAATAAATTATCTCTTATCTCCTTTGATGAGACAATTATGCTTTTGCATCAACCACCTGAATCCTTAGAACCAAGTCAAACCTCATCAATAGATGAGTTTCTTCAATTTTATACAGAAAATTCTCTTCAGTTATCACCTGGTCTCTTAGTAGTTTAAACTTTAAATTCTGGGTGATGTTCCTAGGAAAGCTGTGCCTAGTACCTTGTCATTACCAGTGCTGTATCATTTCCTGCAGCATCAATTTTTGTGTTACATGTGCCCCTGCCCTTAACCATCAAAGTAGAAGTGCTGACTTAACACTACTGTGTTAATCTTTCACTGTTTTGATGCCTCCCATCTTATCAGAAGACTTTTCCCTCTGTCTGCTTCAACCCTTTCTTTTCTGGCCACCTTTCCTTACTAATTAAGGAATGTTAGGTTCCTGGCAGCTCCTAAAATGGCATCGAAGTTCCCAACATTCTCAAATAATGAGTTTGAACTTAGCCCTAGGGAAGTCCCTCTGCTTATTGGGAGACCAACCAGTCCTGAGCTAAGCTGCCCCACCTACATCATGGAAAGTTACCCAACCACATAACAGTCTATAAAACACATCTGATTTCCCTGCTTGTTGCTGTTTCTCTGCTCCTCAAGAGGCAGCCCAGTAGTCTATTTGCTCTCAAACTGCTGCCTACGTCCCCCCGAACCCCCATGGAGTTGTCCTGGTCAGTGGTCTTCACAGCTCTGCTTCTACACATATAGTGCTCGAAACCTGGGGGAATGCCTGGGTTACTATGACCCTGTTCCTCCTTTTACCAAACCAAACTGCTGACCAGGCACTCCTGCCTGTGATACGGACCATCTTGCCCATGCCAGCTCACACTACTCACCACATCTTCTTCTCTCTCCTCTCGCCTCTCTTCTCTTTCTCTTCCCTGTTCCTCTTCTCTCAGTATCTTGCTCTCCCTCCATCCTTTACCTTCCTGTCTGGAGGTATTTCCTTCCCTCTGTAGGTTTGACTCAATTTAATTCATACCAGTATGCCAAACATCTTCTCATGCCCTTCTGGGGAGCCCCTCATTGTACTTGGGACACCTTGACAAGCAACTTAGGTCCTTTTCTCACTTAGAACAGCAATTGTGACAGGGACTCCTTGACTTAGGTGGCTCGAAGCACCAGGATCTTCCCACTGGGCTCCATATGACCCCCTCCTTCTCCCTTCCTTGCCATGGGTTTGGAAGGATCTCTATCTTCCATCTTTCTCTCTTTATCCTCTTCCAGTGTCGTTCTTCCTAACTTTGCTGCGGATGGTCGCTGATACTGTTATTTTCTATCTAATTTTAGGTCTCCTTTTCTTCCATTCTTTGCTCAAGGCTGTCTCTTCTCCTCCCTCTAACTAGTTATGGATTCCCTACACAGGCAAAATTGTCCAGACCCCTCTCCCTTCTCCCCCTTCGGTAACCCTTGCTCTGCTTCTGAACCCAACCACAGACTTTTAGGTCTCTGTAAGTCTGCCTGCTTTTCTAACTTTTCCGAGAAGTATAATTTCTCTTCCTCCCTTCTCCCCTTCGGTAACCCTTGCTCTGCTTCTGAACCCAACCACAGACTTTTAGGTCTCTGTAAGTCTGCCTGCTTTTCTAACTTTTCCGAGAAGTATAATTTCTCTTCTTGTTTATATCCCTTTTCTAAACATGCTTTCTTTAACACTTTGGGTTGCCCGGCGTCTTTTTCTTTTTTACTTTTCTTTAAACCTTTTTTCCCTCCACCGTGTTGCTGTCAGTACTCCACTTGTCTGACCGCTATGCAGGCTCTAAAGCTGCATTGCCTCATGGCTTTGTCCTAAAGCTTCTCTTTGGATAAATTCTTTTATAAATGAGACTGAGAACCCTCTAGGGGATGCTCTTTCCCCCAATACCATCCTGGCGACCATTAAAGACCCCAAAATTCTAATAACTTATTTGTTGGCCATATGGAAATTACCGGTGTGCTGTTGATCATATGGAATTTACAGGTGCACTGAATTTGGCTTCTAATCAGGTGAACCTATTTATCTATCTTGCTATCTTGCCTCAGGGCATTTGGGGCTGCAAACCACTTGCCTCTTGGACAAAAGAGAAAAAGAAAAAAGTTTTAAAAGCCATTTCATTTCTGAAGCCCCATGTGGCAGCACACACCTTTAATCCCAGCACTCAGGAGGCAGAGGCAGGAGGATTTTTGTGAATTCAAGGGAAGCCTGGTCTACATAGTGAGTTCCAGGCAAGCTGGGGCTACAGGGTGACACTGTCTCAAAAAGATAAAAAAAAAAAAAAAAGAGCCATTTCATTTCTGAACATTTTCTCAGACTTTCAGGAGAAAGAACAGTCATAGGGGCTTGGAATTTGGAACTGTGTTGACTCTAAACATGAAAGCATTTTTAGAAAAGGGATATAAAAAAGAGAAATTACATTTCTCTGAAGAATTTAGAAAAGCAGGCAGATTTATTCATGTTGCTCTGGCGAGACATGTGCTCTCAGAGTAACAACCCAATGATTTATGCGCTGGACCTAGCTACCCATTATTTCTTCGGCCTTCACAAGTTTCTTTTCCAGCAACAGTTTGTATCTAGAGATGAAGAAATGCAGAGGAAATTGCTTCCCATTTACAGCTGCAATGGGTGGTGAAAGACATAGACTCCCAGACCATGGATCCCTTTGCTTTACTTTCCTATTTGGGGACTATAAATCCTAGGGTAATTTCTCCTGTTATATCAAGTCTAACTTAACTCGGTGCTTTCTAAAAGTAAAAAGCATTGCTGTCCACATTTAAACTGTGAGATATGTGACTCCCACAGGGTTTGTATCCTGGTGGGTTCTGGGCTTATTTTATCATGGAGCTGAGCTCACTAAGGTGACCATGTGACTTGGTTGCCATCATGACTGATGACCTCACCAAGAGGGAGGCAATCATGTGAGATGGTCTCCATCATGGTTGATGACACAAATATGGGGACAGTCACATGGACAGTAAGTTACTTTTGCTTTGTCCACATGTTCTTCTTGAGGTATTGACAGGGTTCTTAGATTTATATGGTTTTATTTATAATATCCTTCAGTTATTTAGCAGTTAAAAAGGAAAAAAATAGTACCTTAAATCTACATGGCAAACAACCCTTCCTTTTAGGCCGCTATGCCTTTTTACATATTAAAGAGCTAGAATATAAGCTTTCTGTCTTCTCCTAGTCTTTGGTACATCTAAATTTCATGTAATTGTGTTATGTGTGTCTATGATAATTGTTTTCATGTATCGTTTGTGTCAAGACAATTTTTGAACTGTGGCCACTTTAGATTTATTTTTCTCCCTTCTCATTGTTTTATTTTGCACAGAAATTATTGGTTTTATTTTTGGCATGCCTAATCGAAATATACATGTACAATTTTATAAGTATAAATATTTTGATGATACATTCAAAGGCCTTAAAAATGGGTACCTTAATTATTTTAAAATCTATTAAACAGTGTCTATAGGTCTATTAAGTGTTTCACAAAACTTTCAAATGCTAATTGCCTTTATAAAACAGCATCTAAGCCAGTTGTGTAAAATCCTATTTGTTAAATACCTTTTATTGGTTTTAGTTTGCTTTCAAGGTGTTTTAAGGTATCCATTTTGTTTGTCTGCTTCAAAGGTGTTTTGGTTTAAAAATAACAAAAGCCATATTCTCAACAAAGGATAGTCACAAAATCTTACTAAAATCTGTCTTATATATAATTAGATATGTACACAGTCAACATGAGCTTATGTTCCTTAAAATTAATTTACTTGGTATCATATTGACTTATAAGTAAAGTCTCATAAAAACCAAAACCGTTAAATTAACACAAATATTTTTTCAGGTCAAGATGTTATCTCTTTAATCCTTGTCTACCACATGGTTCCTATTTCTCAAATATATAAATTAATTTTAAGTCTCTCTCTCTCTCTCTCTCTCTCATGTCTGCTGTTTCTCTCTCTCGAAGAAAGTTTATTGAAATTTTTGGTCAGTTATTTGACATATTCTCAATTTTCTTGACTACAACTAGCATTTCTTTTAACTTTTAAAATAATTTATTGAGAATTTCATATATGCATATAAGGTGTTTTGATCATATCCATGCCCACTCCCTCCCTTCCAACTCATTTCAAAAAATAACAGCTGTATTATAAAATCATATTCATAATGATGCCAAACTATTTATCACGTTTCATAGTTGTGATTGGAATGACTCCTCAGTGGTTCAGAGCACTGGCTGCTCTTGCAGAAGATGGAGGTTTGGTTCCCAACTCTCATGTGGCAGCTAGCAACAGTCTGTAACTCCAGTTCCAAGGGATCTGATGCTCCTGGCCTCTGAAAGCATTGCATGCATAGGCACACATATACAAGCAAAACACTCATACATATAAAATACAAATAAATATATATTTTTTTCATAATAAACTTTATTGTGACAGGCAGGGCTGGGATCAACTTTTTTTTAAACTTTTAAAAAAAAAAAAAAAAAAAAAAAAAAAGAGAAAACACCCCCTCCTAATTTTGAGCTAGGTATGGTGGCACAGGCTTTTAGTCCCAGCACTCGGGAGGTAGAGGCAGGAGGATTGCATCTCTTTCAAAATTGGCTGTAATTTTTAGGTTTACAGTTGAATTATTACAGTTATACAATATTGTACTCAGTATAAACCCTCTAAGACACAAAATTAAATGAGGTTTTAACCTTTAGAAAAGATCTCCATTTAATTATTAAAATACAACTTTTCATGCAGAAAATTTCATTTGTAATGCAATTAACATTAAGATGTTTGAACATGCATTTCTAATCTCTATATATCAGATTATTACTAGTCACAGTTGGCTACTTTCTGAGCTCCTTGGCATCTAAGCATGTATATAAAGTCATCAGGTAGATTTCAATGATAATGTTTTTCACATCTACTAATTATTAAGGAGCAAATTTTAATGCTTTGAAAAATTATTATTTTTTTAATCATTGTACTTTTAAAATTTTTTAATAACTACATAATTAGAAGCTTTTCACTACAGCTTTGACATATTCAGTAACACATTCAAGATCAATAGTACATCTCTTTCATAAGTGGGTGCAAGTTTCTAGATTCACAGTTGAATTAATATTGAACTCAGTATAAGCACTGTAAGACATAAAATTGGATGAGTTTTTAACCTTTAAAAAAGATCTCCATTTCATTTTAGAATATATTGTTCCTTGCAGAAAAACTCAGAGACCTGATACTATCCTGATGTGTTCACTTTGAAGGTAAGTTGGCTTTTCCTCCTCATGGCTTTTAATACTGTCTTCCTTACTTTGTGTCTTTGACACCTTTACTCATGTCCTTGGCTATGTATGTCATTTAGACGTTTTTCTCTGTTCACGTAGCATGATGTAAATTTCGATGCTTCCTCCTCAAATATAATACATTTAAAAAAATTTGTTGATTTTTTTTTGTGATTTGTGCATGTATCACACAGAACATCCCAAAGCATTTCATTCGACTATACAGTCACTTCCCAGATGGCACCCTCCCATAGCCTCCCCCCCCCCGACTAGAGCCCTTATACTCTGATATCCCTGCTACTGTCTGCTGTGTTGTCGGCACCCCCAGCCATTCCCCACTACTTATCCATCTGGTGAATCTAGCCAGCCTATCTAGAGGTCTTTGTTTAAGGAGGGTCAACTGTTCCTCATCTAGCAGTAATCAGTTATCAATATTCCTTTAGATAAGATTGGGGTCTGCTGTTCATTTTCCCAGTTCTATGCTGGGTTACTATCTGAGAGTCACTTTGGCCACCCTGGACAACAATTTAAAAGAAGGTCTTGCCTGTCTGGCATTGTTAGCTATGCATATGGACTCAGGAAATTATATTGGGCCCTTTAATCTTTGGTTATACTTTCCTTTTAGGTGTTTAAAGCCATACAATTGTCCAGATAAAACAATTTATTTTTACTCTTAAGGTCATTTGAGGATCTGTTCCTCAGGAGTCACATGGGCTTGGGAGGAGCCCCTGGCTCCTTTCTTTTACCAGTTTTGCCTATGTGAAGATAAGTCAAAGGTCCTGCACAACCATGGTTGGCTTCACTTGGAAGCATGAAGGAAATGATTCCTCTGTGTTTACCCTCCTATTTGTAGACTAGACACTGGTTCAAGTTCATCTGGTTGGGTCTCCTTGGCCTCCTTGTTCAAGAGGACAGGTGATCCACCACCATTATAGGACATTTTGAGAGATGCTCAAAGTCCACTGGAGCAGGTCAACCTAGGAGCGCAAGGAGCAAAATGTGTTCTTTATGTCCCTCTGACCAAATTATTATAGGCCTCAAAGTATGTCTGTTAAGCATCCAAGAAGGTTAGTTCCACCAGTCTGGTACTTTTAATTACTGAGTGTCATGTAGATAAATCTTGGGTAAAGACCAGTTGTTCTCATATAAACCTTACCTAGACATATATTTCTTGATCTGCTATGTGTAATTGTCGGTAGGTTGTAGGAGTAATATGGTTCCCTCTACTTTTCAAAACTAGCTAGGCATTGTTTATTTCTTGCATTGTCTCACCCCTCCATCATGGTTTTCCCACTTCCCCCCTTTCTCCCTTACTAATACCCTTTTCCTATGGTCCTACCTCTCTTGAGCTCCTTCTTTCTCTTTATCCCCTAGGTTCCTTGTATACCTTTCCCTCCCCCGTCCCTTTAACTAACCCAATTTTTTATCGATATCTCCCTTATTAAGGCCTGTTTCTCTTTCAGGTTCTTTCTTTTCCCTTACCTCCCTGTTTCTTTTCCATTATCCTGTTTCCTGTAGTTATGTCTGGTTACACACTCATTTATCAGAGTCTGGTTCTAGGATCCATATATGAGGGAGAACACATGTCGATTTTTTTTCTGAGTCTGTGTTACTTCTAGTTTCTAGTTCCATCCATTTACCTGCAAATCATGATTTCTTCTTTCTTTACTGCTGAGTAAAACTCCATTGTGTAAATGAACCACATTTTCAATATCCACTCGTCAATTGAGGGACACTTAGGTTGCTTCCTACTTTTAGCTATTGTGAAAAGAGCAGCAACAAACATGGATGTACAAGTGTCTC
>NW_008336930.1:233209-233494 GCF_000622305.1 Nannospalax galili
CTAAATATATAATGATTAGGTAGGATGGTCATTTTCACAATATTAATTCTTCCAATCTATGAGCATGGGAGATCCTTCCATCTTCTGATGTCTTCCTCAATTTCTTTCTTTAAAGATTTAAAATTTTCCTTGTAGAGCTCTTTAATGTCCTTGCTCAGGTTTATTCCACTTTATTTATTTGCAGCAATTATGAACAGGAGTGTTTCCCTGTGCTCTTTCTCTGATTGCTTGTTATTGCTATATAGAAAGGCTATAGAGTTTTGTATGTGAATTTTGTAACCTGCC
>NW_008336930.1:235122-265008 GCF_000622305.1 Nannospalax galili
ATTATCTCTAGGGGGTTCTCATTGTACTCCTCTAGAGGATATGTTATTTTGGTTTTTCATGTTATTATTTTTTTCTCTGTGATTTTGGCATGTGAATTTCTTTTGTAGTTTCTGATTCTTGTGTGAGACTCAAGCCTTTGAGTGTAGGTCTGCTTCTTTTTGTGAACCTTATATGTCTTTGTGGTTTACTTTCTGGGCATGAAAAGCTGGTTCGTCTAAGCTTCCGGTTCTCTCTTTTGATTTTGTGTTGGAGTGGCCAGATTGCTTTTGTCTTTGGGAGTTCCCACAGATGCCCAAGTCAGATGAGGATCAGATGCTCTCAGGCTTCTCCTAAGATCTGGGTCCCTCCAGGAATGATTTTGGCCTCATGAATTTGGGGGTTGGACTGGCCTGGAAGCTGGGCCCAGGAAAGATGCTGTTCTAGGCGAGGTGGTGGCCATGACACCCAGAGATGCAAAGGCAGATGGGGGCAGGAAGCAGCCCCAAGGACTCCTGGGGATTGAACTGAGGAGCTGGGTTGGTCTGGATGCAAAGGATGAAGAAGTGGAGAGGTCAGTCCCTGTGTGGTGGTGGTGGCAGGTGGTGTAGGCCCAGGGAAGCAGAGGGAGGTGAGGGCAGGGCCAGGCCCAGAAACAGTGCTCCTGGGGACCAGAGAAGGCACTGAATTTGTCTGGATGAAGAGGATCAGGAAGCAGCGGTGGTTCCCCAGGTGTCTGGGGGCCCAAGACAAGGAATGGGACAGTACCCAGGCTAGGAGGTGAAACGGTGGGGGAGATGGAAGGGTGAATGAGATTGGGGGAGTCAAGGCGTGGAGGGCACGATGGACTTACCTCAGGGAAGCAGAGGGCAAAAAGTATATATTTTTAAAAAATGAAAAAAGAAAGTTTATTGAATGTCTGAGCAGGGTTATGACACAATTTTCCTTAAGTGATTATTCTGGAGGTTGTAAATTTCTATTTGATAATATTTTACCACAAAATAGTTGCTTGTCTCTACCTATGTTTATATTCCTTCAAAACCTGAAGTAAGTTTTTGGCAGATCACTTTCTGAACTACATTAAGCAAAAAAGATTTTCAATGGTTTTCTGTTTTCTGTAAGGTTTAACTGGGAACTTTTAAAGCACAGTGTATAAATGGGTAACATTAACTCATTATATTTTCTTATGTGTGTACTTTGGATTCCGTGTTCTTTTAATAAGTGATGCTGCACAGCACTCTTCTAAGCCAAATAACTACCATCTTCATGAATTCGGTTATGACTACTTGCTAACAATCATCACAATTGGACTTTTTGATGGTTGTGTTCCTTCATTAAAGGAGGGGTAAGCAGGGTCATTGGATCCTCACCTGAATATCCAGCCATTCTTCCCAGCCAGATGCATGTAATTCTACCCTAATTACAAATGGTCTCCTGAACTTGGGAATGAGTATAGTAAATAATCTTGGGAAGGCTGGGAAGGGAGGGCTTGACCCATGTGATTATTTTTTAAAAAGTTGACATCCGTGCTTGGTAAAGGCTTTCCAGTACAAGTACTCTCAGGTGACCCATATAACTCAGTAACCCCTCACTCATCTCTGTAAGTAAACTCAGTAAATTCATTGGTTTCCCAGGGTGAACTTTAATGTATCAAACATTGGTTTGACACTAGAACCTTCTAAAGGGGATAAACATTGCTTAGTATCACCAGGAAGAGAATTCTCACAACAGATGCAAAGTTTGTAAATTTTAGTGTGTCTCATGGTATTAAAAAAGACAATGGGGAGGTGAAAAGGATGTTAAAGAGCATGAAAATGGAGATCCTTTATTAAGAAGGGCTTACGTATGAAGATTATGATGGCTGGGTACTTCCAGAATAGAAAAGAAAAAAATTAGGAAGTCTGTGCAAGTGATAAAGGTCTGAGCAGGTTTATTACAATATATAAAGGATGAAACATAAATAATATACACATAATCTTAAAATATCTAAGGTCAAGTTCATTCAAATAGTTTAAGGAATAAAATATATGTCTATATTCAAGGTTTATCTGAGAATATTTGGTTTTTGCCAAAGCTTTATCCACATATTACATTGTAATTAATGTACCAGATTGGTGAAACTAACCTTCTTGAGTGTTTAATAGCCATACTTTGAGTCCCATGCTAATCTGGTCAGAGGGAGTTAAAGGGAATTTTTTTTTGTTCCTTGCCCTCCAAGGTCGACTAAGTCCCAGTGGACTATGGAGCGTCTCTCAAAATGTCTTGTAACTGTGATGAATCACCTGTCTTCCTGTGCAGGAAGGCCATGGAGACCCCACTAGAAGGACTCAAACCAGTGTCCAGTCTACAAAGAGGAGGGTCAACAAAGAGGGAATGTTTCCTCAATGCTTCCAAGTGAAGCCAGCCACAGTCAAGCAGGACTTTCTCACTTATCCTCATGTAGATGGAGCTGGTGAAAGAAAGGCCTAAGGAGCCAGAGACTCCTCCCAAGCTCATGTGACCCATGAGGAACAGATCCTCAACCCACCTTAAGAGTAAAAATGAATTGGTTTGTTTGAACCAACTGCATGGTCTAAAAGACCCCCCCCCAAAAAAAGTATAACCAAAGATTAAAGTGATCAGTATATCTTTTTAAGCATTCATATAAGATGCTATTTAGACAATTTCTCACTATTGATTGTTTTTTAATAAGAAAATGCTCCTCAGGTCTATGACTTCAAATCCTAGCTTAATCAACTCTGTAGTTCCTACCTGCAGCCAAAAGAAAAAACGCATTATTCTTATCTAAAAATTAAATGATAGCTAAATTTCTTCTCCTTCCCTGTCTAGAGGCCATTTGGGAGGGAACTCACACTGATTCTAGCCGCTCCAAAAACTACCAAAGTGCCTGAAAGGCAAATCCTGAGTCTATCATGGCAGCCAAAAGAAAAATGAGGAGAACCCAGATGGATGCTTTTGGAAGCCCTCATCAAGAAACTCTGATTTGAAAATTCACCCTTTTCTGGCTTCTGATGGTTCCCTGCCTAGAGTTCGTTCCTAACTACTCTTGCCTTTACTTCTTCTTCTTCTCCTTAGCCCATTGATAGTTATCCTCTTCATAATAATGACTATTTCATACCTTTTAAACATTTTTAGGGAAGAATCCATATCTCTTAACCAATTTCCCTCAAGTCTCCTACCACTACCTGCCCACCTAACCCTGCACACCAGACTGATGTTGCAGCCTTTTGAGACCACCCTTATCTTCAACAAAGGCTGGAATGTTAGGTTTCTGGCAGGCTCCTAAAATGGTGTTGTAGCACCCAACATTCTAAAATGGGCAAAATATACCCAACCTACATCATGGAAAGTTACCCGACCATATAACTACCTATAAAAGATGTCTGATTGCCCATCTTGTTGCTGTTTCTGTGCTCCCTGAGAGGCAGTCCAGTGGTCTGTTTGCTCTCAAATAAACTGCTGCTTTCATCTAATGCACTATACCACACTGTTCTGCCTTTCAAATGAACATTAGAATGAATCAAAGACAAAGTGGTGAAAAAACAAGAGAGGAGAATTGAAGAAGGAAGGAGGAAGGAAGGAAGAAAGGAAGGGAGGGAGGCAGGGAAGGTATACACAGACTTGCAAATATGGAATATATGATGCGGTCATGAGTTTTGAGTATCTTGCAGTAAGCGAACCTTTGTTCAACCAGTCTCCTTAATCAGAAACAAGCTAGCACTCAAGTTTATAGTTGCATTTCCCTACTTCAAGTTCATGGATTTGTTTTACCAGGTTGTAAAGACAAATATATAGAGTTTTCACTATGAAGTATTCAGAACTAAGAAGCTCAGAAACTCAGTCTTGTTCTCACTAGAAGCCACCTCCTGCTTCATTTATATATACATATATTCTAGGGGATGTGGTTCAGATATGGAGCCTTTCAACAGACCAACTGTGAATACAATAAATACAAAACACTAAGGGTAACAGTTTGAAAATAATAATGAGTATAGAGCCTCCCAAGAGTAGACAGAAATAGGATGGACCATACGAAATAATCAGATCTCCTCAGAATCCAGATGAGAATCCATAGCCTTGGTTTGGAAGAAACTTGAAGGTTGCTCTGGTCAAACCTCTGAGTGGCATCTAGTCCATTTAGGTGTTTACTATACAATTGCTTCCTGTTCTGTGAAGCTTGCCCCATTAATAAGCCTGTTTTTATTTTTAAAATTCATTTTCCAAATTGATAGCAGATATGTTTAAATCTTCTGACTGCTTTGAAACTGAGCTGGGTTAGATGGTCTTATCCGCTATCCTGTTAGACACATGATTCAAGATGCTTTGTCACTATCAGAATGTAGGTTGAGCCTCCATGTGTGAGAACATTTTGCTCAATTTATGATAATTTCTATGATTTATGCACAACACTAAGGGAAACAGCCTGGTGTAGAATTCCAAGGCTCAATGTGGGAGGCACTGTGTATGCACAAATCCTGTTATTTGTTAATAGGATTTGTCCACATACCTTCTGCCCAATCTGCCCAATGCTTTGAAATGTTGCAGCTGCTTTTCATTTCCTGTTAAATCCAATTGGCAGCGATGTCCGCATTACAGCTCAACCCACAAACTGAAGTACAACTCCAGGCAAGAAAACACAGGTGGCAGAAACAGTCATTAATGCCACCAGGAAGCAAAAATTTCCACAGCAGAATGCCACCTGGGAATACAGCTACTGTGCTAGACCCATTCCCCAGTAAAAGATTTCATCTTAAATTGGATATTACTTTATAATGGAGACTCTCAAATGCCGGTTCTTGACTAGGGTTGGTTTTACAACCCTTAGGACATTCGACAGCATCTGGAGACATTTTTATCTCCCACAATAGAGCCGTGTACTCAGTGAGTGCTCAGAGGCTAAGAATTCTGTGATGCACCTCAAAATGCACCAGGAAGCTCCCCAAAAGAAACAATTATCCATAAAAAAATTTCAGTGAGCCCAAGACACTTTAAACCAACCTAACACACACATATATGAAGATTATTCTTTATTATCAATCAAGATGCAGTCCACAATGCTTGTTAGGAAATCAAATTGTTCACGTACATGGAAACTAATTCGGTATCATATTTCTATGCAGTTGACATTTATAAAAACATCTCTTGGTGTATACCTTTTCTAGGATAAAAAGAAACACTAAAAGATGTAGATTCTTAGAAATGTTATTTCTGGAAAGCGGCTCTTCTAGTCCAAAAACATTCAACTCTATTCCCCAAAATATCACTTTAGCAAGATGCCTGAGATTCGATGATTAAAAAATTTCAAATGGAATGACCTGGTAAAATGTTCTCCCAAACTGAGTGAAATGTTTGAAACACGTGTAACTGTAGAAATTTAGAGTGTTAACAGGCACAGTGGGTCTCCAATAGGTGATGAAAGCAAGACAAGAAAAGTTTAAACTCATTGAAACATGAAGTTCTTTACTTCTGTCATATCAGTTCACATTGCTTTGAAATGATCTAGTACACCAGCATATTCATAAGTCAAGAAACATGGTGCTAAAGATGGAGCTATTTGCTCAGGTTTCTTCATTAAATAAGAACAAGAAAGTACAAATGGACCCCATCACCCAGTCCATCTTCCCCATGCACAGTTTGTTTTGTATAGCTACATCTTTAAAAGGATTTCTTTAATCATACTGTCATACCATAGTATAATACATAGTGTTTGGAATAAGATGTAACTGAGGAATTTCAAATCTGTGTTTAGATTTAACCTTCACAATTCGTGCAAAGTTGCCCTTTCCTCTACTCTTTACTCCTCCCTTTTCCTTGTCTTTGTCAGTTGCTTTTTCATCTTTGTTTCTTAAGTATAAACTCAATCACTAACCTTCACCATGGAGGTCGTTATCCAACACTGAAAACAATCTGCATCACTTTGGAGCAACTCAATTAATAAACATTTCATGAAGGAGCTAGAGAAATGGCTCAGTAGGTAAGATGTCTGCTGTTCAAGCACAAGGTCCAGAGTTCAAGCCTCGACACCCATGTAGAAAGATGGGTATGATAGAAACACATGCAGTGTCAGTGCTGGGGAGGTAGAAGTGGGAGGATCTCTCAAGCTCACTGGCTGGCCAGCATTACGTAATCAATGAGGGTGGGAAAATGAGCAACTTTTCACAAAAGCCAAGGTGGATTACTCTGAATAATGACACCTGAGGTTGACTGTTCTCCACACACAAGTACATACACATATATGTGCACTTGCACATATACACACACCCCAACATACACTATCATGTACACACACACACACACACACACAGATATCATGTTGTAGTTAAATGGTATAAATACTGAAATATGGGCAAGATGATTTGAAAGTTGACCTAAATATTTTTTTAAAAACATCTCATATGCTGAAGTCCCTATGCTCGATTTCTCCATGTACAGCTTCATTGAATTAACAAAAAGTTGTAGCAATGTCAGACAAAGAACTGGAAATGAGGGTTAAAACAATGCATCCTTCAGGAATATGTCTAACTGAAGGAAAACTGCAGCAATTCGTGCCTTCTAAAAGCAGTGTTCGGAAGCAGGCTGGACTTGCTGTACTCTTCAGCGTGTAAGCTCACAGTCATTTGAGTTTTATGTAAGAGCCCAGTGGCTTTGCTGGATGAAATTTCTCAGTGGAGCTATCTGAAAAGCACAATGATGAGCTATGAGCTTTCCACCACAATCCAGTTAACCTAGCCAGAGCTAAGTACTTCCACTGCACTGTATTTTTATAATAGAATCTAGAATAAAATAAAGATAATTTGTAATAAGCCTAAAACACGTCACTGTCTATTACATTAACTTTATGCAGACATTGGTCAGTTTATGTCTACCAAAATTCAGTCTGATCATGGTTAAAACAAAAGCAGAATTTATTATAGATAATCACTATATAGAACTTCTTACTAGTGAGGCATGCTTGACATCAGGACACGCTACCAATTTAAAGGCAACAAACTTAAAAGAGCAGATAAAATTAGCATCGAGTTACCTCATTTCTTAATCTAGAATTCATGTTTTAATGTCTAGCTGCTGCCAAGCATCTACGAAAATCATAAATGATCTCAAAGCACATTGCAAGCCAGGCTGGAATACCCAAACTTGTATGTCAACTGTTTAATGAGTTTGTCTATTCAGCCTTTACTCATATACTATTGTGCATGAATTATATAGAAATTGCCAGCATTGATCCAGTGCGGGGCAACAGAAAGAGATTCTGATGTCAAAGAATTCATGTACGAATAAAGAGGATCAAGTATTCTCAAGGAGAACAATTTATGTGTGCAAAGCAGGGTAACAAGGGTGTTGGTTGCTGGAGCGTTTATATAAATAAAAATTTGGAGGAAACGTAAATTTTTATCAACAGAGAAATGGCTCAAATAATATGAATAATTCATTATATGGACTAACATAGCAGCAGATGGTAGATGTAAAACACCAATACATAGAGTCTGAGTGGATAAAGTAAGTTGCTAAACAAGGTGACCACATAATATTATAAATTTATAAGAATGAAACATGTATAGAAATGCTTGGGGAAAATTCCTGGACAGATGTAAATAAAGTGAGACAGTGATTCCCACTGGGCAATATATCGAGACTTAACAGACAGTCATAAAACCTGCAATGTGCAGGTTTGAAAATTAGAATATATTAATACATTATTTAGAAAATGCAGGTAAAGAGATGTAGACATAGATATATATTGGCATTATCAATACCACTGAGAAAAATATGTAAAATGTTATAGAATTTTGAATGATTTAAGTGATTTCTTCTGAGAGAGAAGCCACATCTTATTATTTATAAACAATTCAGAGGAAGACCCAAAGTAGATGAGGGAAATGTGGGATTAACTCTAAACCTGCTATATTATGCTAAAATTTACTAAAACAGTTTTTTTGTGTTTCAAACCTTTCTTAATTTATCTTTATTTTATATATATTTTTATTTTATATGCATGGGTGTAAGTGTATATGCAATGACTTTGAAGGTCGCCATGTGGGTTCTGGGAACTAAGTACTCAGGAAGAGTAGCCGGTACTCTTAACCACTGAACTATCTCTCCAGCCCCAGTTTCTTGTTTTAGAGAGAACAATGATTAAATAGAGTAGGTGAGCCTTTTAAGACAATAAATTATTCTCTATATGACTTGATATGTTTTCCCAAACCCTAGAAATGTAAAACACAGTGAGTACTAATATAATCTGTGCATTGTATCAAGAATAACATATTGATACAGGTCCACTATTATAACAAACATACCATAGTAGGAGCAGATATTAATAATGGAGAAATAGTATGCATATAAAGAATGGAGGTATGGAATTTCAGATGTTTCTATAAACCAAAGCCTGCTCTAAAAGTCAAGCCTGTATTTGCTTAAAAATATCATGATAGAATTTATAAAAGAGACTAACATAATAATAATTGATGCATTTTGTGAAAGAGCAAGTAACTATATAACATAGTTAATACAGAATACGGTCGTGTCTGTTACACAACACTGTTCATTTTTCTTATCATGGTTCCTTCTGTCTATTTTACCTCCTCTCTATTTATATATTTTCTTATGTCTTAAAGAATAAAATTAAGCCATGGTTCCTACTGACAGAAGAGCTGGTTCAATGCCACAGATGGAACAAAGAACACTTGCTGTGACTGGAATAGCACACAGGCTCCTTGGAGAGCATACCCATGACAAGCAAACTGGGGATGAAGCCTGAATGCTAACCAGAGATTAGACTTCAAATGTCTTGAATGACCTGCCAATGAGTTTGGATAAAAGTTACAGAATCTGAGGGTTTGGGGGTGTGACAAAAGGCTTCTAATGCTTTAGAAAGAAGAATAAAAATGGGGAAAAAAGATTTGAGAGAAGACAAGAAGGAAGAGTGGGTGTGATTTGAGACTGGAGAATAGTAGGTTTAAACTGGTTCTGATACTTACTAGCAGTGTATGTAAATCCAGGAAACAGTCCTGTGTGTTTGCAGTATCAATGCTCTCACTGATTTTCAAAAATATAATATTAGTTTAAGTTTGGTGGTAGTTACTTTCAGAATTAATAGGGGATTGATTTCTCAGACCTTCCACAAATACTAAAATCTGTGAATATGCATAATCTGTTATGGCCTCACATGTAACTCCTCACAACTAAATCTTGCATAGGACTCACATTTTCCACGTAACAATGTTCAAACTGCCCCTAACATTAGAATTTACTGTTGGAATGAAAGTAAATAAAAAACAATTGAAAAAATTCTGATTTCATTGTACAAACATTACACACACACATGCACACATAAACACATGCTATAGCTTTGAAACAATTGAGCAAAATATACTTTGGAGTGGAAATTTGCATTACTTAAAATCCATTATTCTTGTGATTTGAAAATTCTCCTTTATCAGTGTTCTTTTAAATAATATAAGTCCCCAGAATCAATGCATTATAGAATATTTTGTTTTGTAGACAGGAGTTATTTCATATTAGAAATAAACATATATATTTCAATATGATACATTATAAAAATTTGTGAAGGCTTTTGAGAAAACTGGAATGACATACTGGGATAAATAATAAAACAATGCTGAAAATGAATATTTACATATGTTCATAATTTCTCCCTGTCATTATAAACAGTTGACCTTTTGGCCATTTGGAGCCTTTTGTGTTCATGGCCATCTGTTACATGAGGGAGCTTCATTGATGGGAATTGAAAGATGCCTTTGTAATTTTGGAAGTTTCTTGGACTACCCTCAACAACTCAAAGAAAGGTTGTTCCTATTTGGTGCTATTTCCTGTTATGTAGCCTTCAGCTATACAATATCGTATTCCATATAAACCCTATAAGACGTAAAATTAAATGAGGTTTTAAACTTTGAAAAATATCTCCATTTCATTATTAAAATACATGGTTTCATACAGAACATTTCATTTTTAATATAATTGACACTAAGATGCACATGTGTTTCTAATCTCTATATATCTGATTATTACTAGTCACAGTCAGTTACTTTCTGAGCTCCTTGGCATCTGAGCATGGATATAAAGTCATCAGGTAGATTTCAATGGCGATGTTTTTCACATCTACTAATTATTAAGGAGTAAATTTTTATGCTTTGAAGATTTTTTTTTTTATTTTATGTGTATGAGTGCATCGCCTGCCTGTGTCTTAAAAGTACATGTGTCATGCAATGCACGCGGAGATCAGAAGAGGGCACCGGATTCCCTAAAACTGGACTTATGAACGATTGTTAGCTGCCATGCTGGGAATTGAACCCAGGTCCTCTGCAAGAGCAGTCAATGCTCTTAACCACTGAACCATCTCTCCAGCCCCAGGTGACACCCCTTTATAATAATTACTATTTTTCTCACTATTCTTTGAATAATAAACCAAAGAATAATGCATAAAGTTTTTATTTAGTCATTTTTAAATTATCACCTGTATATTTGCTCACTGGCTTATGGAAAGAGCAAATAGAACGAGAGATCAATAACCTTTGTCCTATGACTGTCCAATGTTTCATTATTCTATAAATGATGAAAACAACTATGTTCATGGCAAGGGTGAGGATTCCCAAGGTACAGATAGTAATTCCTTGCAAATTTAAAGTAAAATAATTCGTTCTTTTGACCCAAACAATTTCATTGTTTCCCCATTAGAGTCAAATTGTGTCATACGGTTTTATCCAGTGACTAATTAACGTTATTTTCTAGAACAAATCTCTGACAGTGCTAAGAGTGAAAGCCTAATTTAGAATACAAAAGCAGCCAGTGAAGTAAGTGGTCATGGTGAGTGACTTTTACTCCAAAGTCAATGTCAGCTAATTACAATGCTTAGGAAGTTGCTCAAAGGAATCAATGGCAGCTTATTCTATCTTTTTTCCCCATTAATAACCCAAATGTCCACCAGAAAATGACTTTCATTTTCTTAGGCAAATAATTCAAAAGATAGCAAAGAGGTGAAAAGTGTAATGATTAAAAAATGATTGCCATAACATCGGACATAGGTCACATATTTCATAAATGGTTACCAGTAATAATAAATTTATTATATTACCAACTTTGATAAGCAGCCTGCTTAGAATTTGGGAGAATACAATTTAAAAAATTAAAACAGCTCCAACATGTAGTAAATCTGATATGCAAATATATAATAAAAAAATCCTTAGTTGGATTTCTAGAAAGTGGTACATACCCAATAACTGTTGATTTAACAGGCACACAAATAAATGGTCTTCGGACCTGTACAAAATCCATGTGGGCATACATTGGAGGAACTTCCCATTCATTCTTCCTTATGAACAGTCTAAGTGGCTCTGATTTGGGTAACTGAGCTCACACAACTTGCATAGAGACATCCCAACAGATATAAAAAACATTTAAAGGAGCATATTTTCCTAAGAAAATCCCTATCTTATGTGACAGAGTATATGTCATACATTAAACACCAGCATATTAGACATTCTTTAAACTCCACAGATTGGAGGTTTTCATAATTTTAGTGTCAGACTCAGCAATATAATAACTGTGAAAATCAGATTTCCTAACTTACATCTTTAGAAAAATTACATTCTTTGCTTCTCTTTTACTCCATCTGATGTGGCTATTTAAATATTTACCATTCTATATATAAGTATTTTAACTTAACTATTTCTAGGCATAATTAAGAGTGAACTTGCATACTATCCTGAAGGAAACATTGTTCTAACTGAATTTTTAAAAATATTATATATAATGTTAAGTGGGGTATATAATGTCCTTCTTTTATACTTATTTTCTCTCCCTCTCCCTCTCTCTTTCTTTCTCTCTCTGTATGTGTGTATGTACATGTGTGGGTGTACATGTAGAGTGGCATGTGGAGATTAGAGGATAACTTGCAGTATTTGATTCTTTCTTTCCACCATGTGTGTCCTGGGGCTTGAACAAGAAAGGCCTTGGAAGCAAATGCCTTTACCCATTCAGCCGTTTTACTTGCACTGGTTAATGTCTGGCAATGATTATGGGGTAATTTTTACCTTGAAGTTTGAAGTAAATTGTTACTACGTATTGGATAAATAATCCTCTGACAACATTGTAACCATTATTACGTCTAGCTATGACACTCATTCATGCATAGCATCTATCACCTATGGCTTAATGTAATGTCTTAATCATTAGCACAGCGTACAATTGTAATTGAAATTCTCTTCTTAACTATCAATTTCATCTTAAAATATCCTTTTGAAATTTCTATGAATTCAACATCATGTAAGTAAAGCCAACTTGAAATAATTTTCTCATTCAGAAACAAAATTAGATTAAATTTTATTTGCATGTATAAACTTCCAGTTTACACATACGATTAACCTGGGTATAAAATTTCAAATATCAGAGTTCAAAAATCAGCGCTTTTCTGCATCCTTCAGCAACAGAACATCAGCCTTCTATCTTTAATACAAAATCTTAAGCAATTTTTAATGAACAGATAAAAGTTACATACATTGCGATGAACAACATGATACCCTGATGCATGCACACACAGTGTGGTATGACTAATCAGTAATTAATGCATGCTTCTGCCTTTTGACAGAGATACCAAAAACACAATGGGGAAAGGACAGATCTCTTCAGTAAATGCAGTTGTAAACTTTGGACATCTATACACAGAAGAAATAAACCTATATCTCACAACATCATGGAATTTAATTAAATGAATTCATAACTTAAATATCTAGAGCTATTAAATCAAAATGTAACATAAATAAAAGCTCACTAACTGTCATCTGTGTCAAAGTGAAAATGAATTAGATGTCGTTGAAATAAAAACATTCTGCAAAGGCAACAATCGATAAAGATAGCCTAGAGAAAGGGAGAAAAAATTTGCAAACTCTTTGTAGTTAGTTAGCATCCAAAGAATATAAGGAATTAAGTATAGAGGAGAGTGAGTAACCCAGCTTTAAAATCACATTGAATTTTAAAACCTAAAACAGGTGTAATTATTTTTTGTTTTCTTGCTTGAGTTTAATGAGTGTATACCCTCCCTATGAATTGTTCCCTTAACCACCGCTCTTGAACTCTGGGCCCAGTTCTATAGTCTCCTTGCTGATAGCTAATGCTCCACAGAAGAGAGCTAAAAGAATACATCTTTTTCTGCCTTCCAATATGGCAATTAATTACAAACTAATGAAAATCTTTCAGTTTTCCATGTGTTCGGTAAATGAATCTTGGCAAGAATTAAAAAAAAAAACAAAACAAAACTCCAAGGCTCTGTGCTCTTTTATATTTTTTTGAAAATATAGCAAAAGTGAACTTTTATAAGAGTTCATTTATTAAAATTTCTAATATAGAATACAATGAGATAAAAAGAAATTCCAGAATACTGCACATAATATTTTATACCTGATTGATACTTATTTTAATCAATTCAGCTGAATGTAGAAATATCTCCTCACTATAGATCTAGAATATTTTTGAAAACTTTTAAAAATAAAAAAAAAATCAGACATTTTATATCTCTCAGTATTCTGCTGATTTTTTTTTTAAAAATTTGATACATGGTACATGGGGTAGAATGTAAATGTAGGTAACAGTCGTATTTTGTGATTAATTTCTCAGTCATCAGAACCTTTTCCCCTCCCTCCCTCCCTCCCTCCCTCCCTCTCTCCTCCCCACCACCTCTGTTTTACTCCCAGCCCATTTCTTTGTTGTGACAGACGCATTAAGACTGGGGATGCCATCTGTTTATCCATCAACTACTTCTACCTCAGAGTTTTCGAAAACGATTGCTTCTGTGTTTAGTCCAATAAACAAACCTGTTCCAAAATCATTTCTTGTTTCTGTGAATATAATAATCTGCATTTCTCAGAAAACTCAAGTAATTTAGTTTTAAGATTATATATATTTTCCATTGAAACTGTTAATAATGTTTTATTTAATTAAATAATTAATTTTTCTTTTAATTTTTGTTGTATTGAGTCTCAATTTTTTTATTTTTCTAGAGGTTACTCAGATAGGACATTGCAATATAATCCTGGCTGACCTGGAACTAGCTATGTAGAGGCTGACATGGAAATTGGAGTGATTCTCCTGCCTCTACTTACTAAGTTTTAGGTTTGTAGGTATGTACCATTATGCCTAGGTTTCAATGCAAATTAACTGCAATGATCATGTTTAATTGTTTATATAACTTCTAGATACAGACTGATATATCTAAAACCAATATTTTAAAAAATTAAGCTGCATTTAGTATAATTTGAAGTTTTTAGTTCAATATTTTTTCTAAAATATGTTTTTTCTGTTGAATATAATTATGCCTTTATCAAATATAAATTGATTATATTTCTGTGAATTTATTGTCTTCCATTGATTTATGTGTGTATTTTTTCAGAAAAATTGTCATCATTATTGCAATTTTATATTAAATTCTGAAATTAACTGTCATATACTATGACTGAAGATGTTATGAAACCATATGAGACTTAGTTTTACACACATAGCATTCTAATAACAGCAAAAATACCTGCTGAGATGTCTTATTGGAGTTGTATTGGCTCAGTTGATTAAATTGCGAAGAAATGGTATCTTAATAACATTGACTTCAACCCACAAACATAACATGTTCTGCATTTACACTTTTAAATTTTTCTTTTATTAGTATTTTGTGGCATTATTACGTAGATTACAGATATTATTAGATGTTCTCTACTAAAATGTTTTGGTGTTGTTTGAAAAAGGTGTCATTTTTAAAGGTTTTATTTGCTTTTTCACGGTATGTGAAAATGTAATTTCTAATTGCATGTTAACTTATTTATAAACTTACTAGACTCAATTATTATTTGGGAGGGCTTCTTTTAGATCTTGGGATGGTAACAATGGCAGCCATGTCTTTCCAAACTGTATGGATATTTTTTATTTATCTAGTAATGGCTAGAATTCAAGTAAGTGGGTTTGTCGCAGTCCCAGTCACCATGGTCATCTCGTTCTTCTTGGATTTACGTGGATTGATGAGGACTTGAAAATCTGCAGGCTCCGCGTGCTCTATTTATGGCAGGCTGGTTTCTGTCAGTAATAAACAGGAAGTTAATGTTGTGATCATGTCGCATATCTAAGTCAGGAGCTTTACATATTTTATGTATTTTAATCCTCACACAACCTACAAAAGAAGGGTTGCTCTTTTCTTACATTAGGTGAAAAAAAATTATATTTCAGTACTATGGTACACACAGATTCTTCAGCTATGTTATGAAGTTTACTTCTCTTAATTTGCTAAGAGGTTCTGTTATGATTAAGAACAGGTTTTTCTTCCAATACTTTTCTGGTAACTACAAACATTAACACTTCAAAAAATGTGTTAACACAGTGAACTCTTCCCATATTTTTGTTAAGCCAAGCTTACATTACTGGGACAAAACCTACTTGGACATGATTCTTTCTTTATTGCTAATTTTGACCTTCTAATATTTTGTTGGCCATTTCTTTTGCTGCATTCTTGAGGGACATTAGTCTGTAATTTTCTAGTAATGTCTTTTCCTTGATTTACAGTTAAGTAAACATTACTTTCCTGAGAAAGTGTTGGTTTTACCTTCCTTTGTCCCTTTTAAAAGAGCATGTGTAATTGTTGTATCTAATCCTAATGGCAGAATTTACCATTAAAACATCTAGTCTTTTAATTTTCTTTTTGGACGTTTATAATTAACAATTTACTTTCAATTATGTTTATATAACTATCACAAAATCCATTTTCTTGAATTAATTTTGATATCTTTCAAAATTTATTCATTTCACCCAGCCAAATTTGTGATTCAACTTGTTCATAATATGTATCACTTTTATTTTGTTGTTGATGGTATATTTCAGTGATGTATTCTCTTTCTTTCATATTTTTGTGTGTGATTTATGGTGTGTTTGTACATGTGTGTGTACATCCTCTCCTGTATATTTTTTTCAGTTTGACTAGATGCTTATCAATTTTTAAAATTTTGTTAATTTATTATTATTATTTATGTGTATGAGTGCATTGCCTGCATGTATATAAGTGCACCCATGTTGTACAATGTCCACAGTAGTCAGAAGAGGGTGTCGAATCACCTGGAACTGGTATTACAGAGAGTTGTTAGCCACCATGTGGATGCTGGGAACTGAACCCAGGTTTTCTGCAACAGCACTCAGTACTCTTAATCTCCCAACCATCTCTCTAGCATAATGCTTATTAATTTTTTTATTTTGCTGTCTTTTGAAAATGTCATGCATGAGTATTGTATTTACAAAATTTCCACTGTCCCTGTCTTCCCTGCAACTCTTCCCACAGCCCACACTACTTCTCAGTTTGGTGACCTCTTCTCTGGTTATTATTGTTACATAAACATACATATAACATATATCATATATAATGTTAATGTAAATGTATGAGGCAATGCTTCATATAGCCAAGGATGACCTTGAACTTCTGATTCTCCCACTTCTAACAACCTTGTACCTGGATTACAGGTGTGTGCCACCATATCTGGTTTGATTCAGTGCTGGGAACAGAATAAATATTCTGGGTAAATACTCTTTCAATTGAGTAACATTCCAGCCTCATAGATATTTATCAATTTTATTCATGTTTATAAACAATCTGTTTTCTTTTCAGGAGATATGAAAAGGGAAATGGGGAAATCAGGAGTACTTTTACTGGAGAGGAAGGAAGAAAGGACATACAGGGACAGAAAGAGGAAAGAGTGATAATAATGTTTAAGTAGTGTGAAAAACCAAAGAGAAATGTAGTGTTTAATAAGCTTACTAAAAAATCACATATAATATAAATGCTATTTTATGTTATAAAATATAATGTAAATACAAATGTACACGTCTATAGCTGAAAGCTATATAACAAAAGGCACAGTGCCAGCAAGGGTAAAACTCCATTTGAGTTCTTGGTAAGGACAATTCAGTAGACTCCCAAAATAATACAGGGCTGTGCCACAGCCTCAGAAGTTGAAAATAAGACCTTCTGATGAAGGCACAACATACTTTGGATGCAGACCTTCATGAAATGGAACTGGAGGTGGTTTGGAAGTCTCCCCTTTAAAGATTAGCTTTCATAGTATCAGAAGATACTGTGCAAGCTACCAAGGGAGATAGCCAGTCAATGATCCTACCCAGCTAAAAAGCCCAATAACCAAAACAATGACTGACCCAGGACCATGCTGGTCCTTGGACCTTGCTATCTCCATTGTTGAAATAGTGGCACTTTTAACTTAGGGATAATCAATAGCTATCTAATTGAAATTAAGATCTACTCAATGGGAGGGAAAACATGTGTGGTAAACATAAGCCAATGCACATGGTTGGAGAGGTCACAGAATACAGAGAAGAACCTACTTCTGTCACTTCCCTAGAACAACATGATTTTTTACTGTATTCTAAATACTTTTCCTTATAATTACAGACATGTGACTCCCTTTCCACTCGTCAAAGAAGCTTCCCTTTGCAACAAATAGAGACTATTACAACATTCAACAACTGGTCAAATGCAGAAAATAAGTGACTGTGAGGTGTCCAGCCCTAAGTAATGCATCTACAACACGACCTCTACACATAAGACTCAAGGAAGAAAAGGAGGAAGGAACTTAAGAAAAAGTGGAACAAGGCACCTGCTGCTATTTAAGACATTCTACATGATAGGGAAGCTGCACCAATGTAAACTCTACAGTATGGTAGACTAATGAGATCTACATAGTGATCAAACCAATTGACAGCACAAGTAGAGGGGGGTAATGCCACAGGCAATCAGTGGATGCTGAGGATGGGAAAATCAGCTCTCTTCAGGGACTAGCTCCCTGAGAGATGATCAAATACCAAATGGACAGCTTCATTACAGGTACACATGGTCACTACTAAATGGAGTCAGTGCATTATATGTATATTTATAAAGATATATATGTAAATGTAACAATAATATCAAAGAAGAAGATAAGGAATGGAGAGGGTATAGGGGCACTTGGGAGGAATTGGTAGAGGATAGGAGGGATGGAAATAATACAGAGAAAATACTCATGTATGAAATTATCAAAAATTAAAAGTTAAAAGAGATTACATTTTATCATCTGTTTTTATATTTCATTTCAAAGTTTTTAAATAATTTTTTGTTCTAATTCTTTTTCTAGTATTTTTGTCTCAAAACATATTTATTTATTTTGCAATCACTTTTTAAATATTTATTTTATTTTTATTTATATGCATGGGTGTGTGTCAGTGTGACTGTATACCATACAGGTGCACACAGAGGCCAGAAGAGGACTTTTAGAGGGCACCAAATAACCTTTAGTATTAGTTGCATGCAGATTTGTGCTGTCCAACTTGGTGCTGGGAAATAAATTTCCTCTGGAAGAACAGGAAGCACTCTTAACTGTTGAGACATCTTTTTAGGCAGCCCCAGTTTTCGGTACTTGCTGCTCCTCTGAAGGACGGGGTGAAATTCCCAGTAGTCATGTCAGGTGGATCATAATCACCTGTAACTACAGATCCTGGGATTGAACACCCTCCTCTGGCTTCTGCAGATACCCAACACATCCCAACACATGTGGTATATGCATAAGCATACATGTAAATAAAAATATAACTGTAAAAAAGAACATGTTTTTATTTAAAAATAAACTTTATGATTTTTTAAATTAAGTTTTCAATGGCAGAAGTTCCCTTTACCCATTGCCATAGCTACAGCCTATATATTTATATTTTGACATTTTAAAGATTTTTTTTTATTTATCTAAAAAATGTTTAACATCCCATTCATTTTTAATGTTTAATGTTTGTTAGTTGTGGATTTATTAGATATCGTTTTGTTATCAAATTTTAATTTAATTTCATTTTGGACCAAGGATATACTTGGTATGAATTCTTTACTTTTAAATTAGTTGCTGTTGGTCTTATGACCAACCATGGTTAATTTTTCTTATCCAATAGAGAAGAAACTGCATTCTCTCTCCTCCCCAAGATTTTCCACTATGACAGCCCCAGGGTTTCTTGCCAATCTTTTATACATGAGCATGGTGGTTTGCATTTGCAAACTTTTGAATTCCACCAGTTTCTGCAGCACAAAAGGGCTTCACATTATTTTGGATTCCCATGTTTATCCTTCATCAGTTTGTCAACTTCTTCTGGTTCCTTCTTTCTATCATGTTGTATAGACTTGTTCTCTGCCTGGCAAGCTAGACTGGCAAGCAGTGGCCAGGTGCCTTCTTCTCTAGCTTCTCGTCAGCTTACTTCAATTACCATAAACTAATTTGATTACAGACCCTCCATAGGAGGGGACAGGCAGAGGGAGCCAGTCACTCCTCCCACCCAATCAGTATGAGGGGGAGGGGCTAAGAACATATAAGCTGAGAACACCATCAGGCACATCTCTTGCCATTTGTGTAGCTGTCAGAGGTCACAGATCCATGGTTGGGTGTGGACTTTCCAGAGCAGCTTTAAATGGGGGTTCCCATTCTTCTATGAGTAACTCTCCCAGCCTCTCCTCTGTTAATAATCCCAATTAACTCAAAACTGCAGTTTTGCAAATTTGTGCCTTGGGTTGTCATAAGGACAGTGAGAGAAGGGAGCTGGAAAGCACATGCTTACCCCCAGAAGTAAAATTCAGCTACACAGTGTCAGGTTACAACTTCTTAGGTGAGGAAATGAAGAAATCTGTCCCCTTATATTCCTAGACTTTGAGTCAATAAAGCCCTGACTTGCTTTTTTTCGTTTTTTTGTTGTTGTTGTTGTTATTGTTGTTTTGTTTTTTAGTCAGAATCTCCTGTAGTCCTGTAGGCCCAGTTAGTCTAATAGGCTAGCCTCAATCTCACAGAGATCCACCTGCCTCTGCCTCCAGAATGCTGGGATTAAAGCATGTGCTACCACTTCTGACCTGTCCTGCTTTTTAAAAATGGTCACAGATTTAAACCTACATTGACTATCTTTGTCATTGTTTTTTAGTAGTAGTCCTTCCAGATCTCTACAACCTAGCAGTCTTGTTCTTAACTTAAATGCATGCTCTAAAATATAAAGTAAGTCCTTCATTGTCTGTCCTTGTACCTAGCTAGTATCTATGATAGAATGCAATCCACACGATTTCCACTGATTACAAAGATTTAAGATATTGCTGCCTAGCTAAAAGCACTCACTATATTTGTGCACATTTTTTTTTGCCAAATGAAACAAATCAAAATCTCTAAGAAAGCAATGAGAAGAGAAAGCAAAAATTAGAGTTCATTAATAATTAAAAACAAGGATTTGTTATGCTTTTGTTTAATTATGTAAGAAAAATTCTATTACTTCAATGAAAAATGAAAAAATAAAAACAATGAACTTATAGTAAAATGTATTTACTGAATCATGAAGAAATAAAGGTATTGATGCTGAACCACGCAGAAACTAGAACAAAGACTTGCCTCCCTTCATTGACCATTTGACATCTGGGAGTAGCAAGTTTCATGGGGAACCTTTTACCATACTTAGAACAGTGACTGTGCCTCGACTCCCCAACAACCTGAGCAACTTCAACTTCCCTGACCCCACATCCTGTTTTTCTTCCAGCCTTGAGCACAGGCACGCTTTGGCTCTTAGCACCCCAGATCTCTGAACTATCCTCTTAGTCGAGACCAGCACACTGTACACTGATCCCCTGCAGTTAGACTAGCTGGATTTTCAGTCTAGTTTGTTAGAGCTTTCACAGGCTGTCCTCACCCCCAACTTGTCTTTGGACTCCTGAGACCAGCCTTCTACCCTGGCTGTCCCTGCCTCCAACTTGCTTTGGAGTCCCAAGACCAGCCTTCTTCCCTGGTAAGTCTGATCCCACCCACTGGCCCACTTTATCTTGACTCTCCTGCAGCCGAGAAACTCCAATTATCCCAACTCCACATGCTGTTCTCCTTCTAGCCTTGGGTACAAGCCCACTTTTGCTCTTAGCACCCCAGACCTCTGAACTACCTTCTTAGCTCTGGGTGGTGGTGAGCTCTCCAAATCCCACTGTGCTCATCCCCCTACATTGGGACTATCTGCAGCGCCTCCAACTGCTCAGTGCTAGAACCTTCCAGACTGCCTGAAAGTGCCTGACTCTGGCCTCCTAATTGCACCATGCCCATCCCCCTACATTTGGACTGCCTACAATCCCTTTCACTATTGCAAGGCTAGGTTTCCCTACCCTTTATAGGGACCTAGACCTTTGATGACTGCCTGGGAATACCTGAATCCAGCCCCTGCCTAGCTAGCTTCCCAAATAGTGCTGTGCGTTCTGTCTAGAGGGGCTCAGACCTGAGGAGGAAGCCTGAGAGCATCTGATTTTTACCCAATTTCAGGTTCTGTGAGAACTCCTGAGTAGCTGGACTAGAGCCATCTGGTCCCTCTAATATAAAATCAAAATAGAGAACCTATAGCCTAAGAAAACAAATGTATTAGTTACTTTTCTGTTGCTGTGATAGAAACTCCATGACAAAGAGAACTTATTGAAGGAAGTTTATTTCACCTTACAGTTCCAAAGGGCCGAGAGTCCACCATGACGGGGAGGTATGGTGGCAGAGGTGACTGAAGGAGGACCAAAAGCTAAGCTATCACATTCTCAAGCAGGCACAGGAAACAAGAAAGGGAGCTGAGATTTGGCAAGGCTTAAGAAGTCTGACACCAGTGATGTGCTTCCTCCAGCACTTTTAAGGCTTCCTGAAACAGCACCATCAACTGGGAACAAAATGTCCACATACTTGGAGCCAATGGGGTTTTTTCTCATTCAAACCACCACATTCCACTCCCTGACCCCCATAGGCTCATGACCATATAAAATTCAAAATACATTTAGTCCAATCTTAAAAGTCTTCATAGTCTTTACCCGTCTCAATACTATTCAAAAGTCCAAAACCATAAGTCTCTTCTGAGAGTCAGGGCAATATCTTAACTGTAAGCCCTGTAAAATCAAAACACAAACAAAACAAGACTAAAAACTAGCAGGGCAAACACCAAACCCAGGAGCTCCACATCCAAGATCTGGGAGTTTACTTCCAAAGGGCTTAAATGGTTCAGCCTCTCCAGCTTTGCTGTGTGTAACATACATCTCTCCTGGGCTGGTACCATTCCCTGTGTGCAGCTCTCCTTGGCAAATGTCTCACAGCTCTGGCATCACAAACATTTTTGGGGTCTCTACTGCCAAACAGGCTTCATCTTCACAGCATCACTCAGTGACCTATTAGGGTCTTCTTTATGTAGGGTTACCTCTGCTGTATGCTGCCTGGTTGAGCAGCTCTCTAAAACATTGGAGGAAGAACTGATGAACCTTTCACTCTTGCATCTTTCATGCCTCTAAAGCCAGCATTAGGGACACTGCCAACTTTGACTGCAAGTTTGGGATGAACCCCAGCCTTCTTTATTCAGTTTAGAAGCTTTTCTTCTCAGTGAAAACCCCTGCCGCATTTTTCTTTCACAAGTAGGAGGCTTAGCTGGGTGTGGCCTTCACCTGGAGGCACTCTCTCTGTTGTTTAAATATAAATCTCTAGGCCTCTCCTTCATTACTTTAATCTCCTTATCAAAGGGATTCTCTTCTTTAGCACATGCCTTGGTTCCAACATTACTCTTCCTAGGGATTTTTTAAAATTCAAACTGTGCATTCTGTATTTCTTTCTGCCTAGTTTGCAATTTTTCACTGTAGATCTGTGTAATATTCATCATTAAGAGCCACACCATCATTTCTATGTTAGGCTATCTTGGATCACTCCAGCAAAGGTTATGAAAAAATTTAATAAACAGAGGAAAGGAAGATGCAAGAAACGTGGAACACCATGAAAAGAACAAATTATGCATTGTAGGCATAGAGGAAAGAGAAGAATCTCAGAATAATAATATTGACCAGAACATGCAGATAAAAAGGCAAGAAACACATAGAACACCAAATAGACAGGACTAAAAAAAGAAACTCCCCACAGCATATTATAGTAAAAGCAGTAAATGTACAGCACAAAGATAGGGTACTGAATACTGCAAAAGAAAAATAAGCCACATATAAAGGAAAACCCAGCAGAATTTCAGCTGACTTTTCAAGGCAAACTATGAAAGCCAGAATACCCTGGACCAAAGTTTTATCAATTCTAAATAACCATAGATGCCAACCCAGAACACTTTACCCAGCAAAAATATCTATTATATTTGACTGGGAAAGAAAAATCTTCCATGGAATCAATAGACTGAAAGAATTCATGTCCACAAAATCTGCCCTTCAGAGAATTCTTGAAGCAATACAAAGAGCTGAAGAAAGGAAAAAGTATACACAATATACAACAGAAAAAAACTAAATGAAGGTATAACTGTGGAAACAAAAACTTAGACCATGAATGCAAACATAAATTAAAATGATGAGACCCAACAGAGATCTCTCAATAATAACTTTAAATATCAAAGGACTGAAATCCCCAGTCAAAATACACAGGCTAGTTGAATGGATTAAGAAAAGAAAAATATATCTTTTTGTTGTATGAAAATACTATCTCTCACTGTCAAGGACAGGCACTACCTTAAGGTGAAAGGATGGGAAAAAATATTCCAAGCAAATGGCACTAAGAAACAAGCAGGAGTTAAAATTCTAATATCTGACAAAATAAACTTCAAAATAAAACTAATCTGAAGAGATAAAGAGGGTCACTTCATTCTGATCAAAGGAACAATTAAGCAAGATGATATTCCAATCATGAGCATATATGTACCAAACTCTGGTACCCAACATCATAAAAACAGTACTACAGGGGCTGAAGAGATGGCTTAGTGTTTAAGAACACTGGATAGTGTTACAGAAGACCCGGGTTTGAATTCCAGCACCCACATGGCAACTAACAACTGTCCATAACTCCAGTTCTAGGGGATCTCACAGTCTCTTCTGTCCTCCGCAGGCATTGTGTGACACAGGTGCACTTACCTACATGCAGACAATATATGCATACATATAAAATAATAATAAATAAAATATACTTAAGAAAAACAGTACTACAGGACTTTAAGACAAATTGATCTCAACTCACTGATAGGAGGGGCCTTCAATAACCCCACAGTCTTCATTAGACAGGTCAATTGGACAAAGAATAAAGAGAGAGATATCTGAATTAAACAATACCATACATCAAATGCAACTAATGGACATCTACCAAATATTCCACCCAAGCACCAAAAAATATGCTTTCTATTCAGCACTTTATGGAACTTTTCCAAAATTGACCACATACTGGGACATAAAACAAACCTAAAAAAAACACAAAAAAGTTGAAATAATTCCATGAATTCTATCAGATCACAATGTGATAAAGCTTAAAAACAACATTGGAAGAAACCCTAGTATATATATGAACTCATGGAGATTAAACAACACACTCTTGAATGATGAATTTGTAAAAAAAAATTAAGGAAGAAATAAAACTATTTCCAGAATTAAATGAAAAGGAGAATACAACAAAACAAAAACCCAAGACACTTTAAAAGCAGTCCTAAGAGGGAAGTTTATAATTCTAAGTGCCTACATTAAAAAAAAAAAAAAAGAAAAAAAAAGAAAGAAACTGAGGCCATATTGGTGGCTCATGCCTTTAGTCCCAGCACTCGAGAGGTAGAGGCAGGCAGATGTCTGTGAGTTCAAGGCCAGCCTGTTTTGTATAGTGAGTTCCAGGCCAGCTGGGGCTACAGGGAGACCCTGTCTCAAAAAGACCAAAATAAAATAAAATAAAATAAATAAAATCAATCACTCAATCAATCAATCAATAAATAAATGGCTTAAGATTGCAACTCAAGATCAAGACAATTGAAAGGCAGCAGCAATAAGAAGAAATAACAAAAATTAGAGCAGAAATTAATAAAATAGAAACAAAATAAACAATACAAAGAATCAATGAATCTAAGACCTTGAACTTTGAAAGGTTAAACAAGAGAGACATGCCCTTAGCCAAGCTAACCAAAAGAAAGAAAGAGCAACACCAAATTAACAAAATCAGATACGAGAGGGGAAACAACACAACAAACAACAAAAAGATCCAGAACATTATAAGTGAATACTTAAAAAGCCTATACTGTTTTAAATTTGAAAACCTAAATGAAACGAATATGTATCTAAAATCATGGAAATCACCAAAGCTAAAGCAAAAAGAGATTAACAGTTTAAACAGACCCATAACACATAAGGAAATTGAAACAATAATACAAAACCTACCAACAAATAAATAAATAAATAAATAAACAAACAAACAAATAAATAAATAATAAATACCCAGTCCCAGACGGATTCACAACAGAATTCTACCAGACATTTACAGAAGATCTATACCCAATACTAATTAATCTATTCAAAAATATAGAAACATAACCCCTTTATGAAGCCATCATCACTCTAACATTGAAACCAGGTGAAGATAAAACCATAAAAGAAATCTATAGATCCATGTCCTTAATGAACATAGATGCAAAAATTCTCAACAAAATACTTGCAAATTGTATACAGACACACATTAAGAAGCTCGCCAGTGATGATCAAGTCAGCTTTATTTCTGAGATCCGGGGACGGTTCAAAATAGATAAGTCAATAAAACTCATACATCTTGTAATGGATTCAAAGGTGAAAATCACATGGTCATCTCAATACATGCAGAAAAGGCCTTTGACAAAACTCAGCATGCATTGATGTTAAAAGTTCAAGAGGCAATTAGACTGGTGGGACCATACTTCAACATAAATAAAGCTATATGCAACAAACCCACAGCCAACATCATTCTAAATGGAGAAAAACTGGAAGCATTCCCAATGAAATCATGAACCAGACAAGGCTGTCGACTATCTCCACTCCTTTTTAATTTACTGCTGGAAACTCTTGCTAGAGCAATAAGAAAAGAGAAGGAAATGCTAATTGGAAAAGAAGAGGGAAAATTATCCCTTTCTTCAGGTGATATTATAAATAAGAATGCCAAAAATTTCACCAGAAAACTCTTACAAATGATTAACATTTTCTGTTAATTGGCAGGATATAAAATCAATCTATAAAAATCAGTAGCCTTTCTATATACCAATAACATGCAATTGAGGAAAGAGGACATGGAAAAACACCCATTCACAATAGCCTCCAAAAAATAAAATATCTGAGTAAATCTGACCAAAGAAATTAAAGATCTTTATAATGAATTTTTAAATCTTTAAAGAAAGAGATGGAGGAAGATACCAGAAGATGGAAGGACCTCCCATGCACATGGATTGGAAGAATTAATATTGTGAAAATGACCATCCTACCAAAGGCCATTTATAGATTCAATGCAATGCCAATCAAAATCCCCATGACAGTCTTCACAGAATAAGAAAAAAAATACTAAAATTCATATGGAAGCACAAAAGACCCCAAATAGCCAAAGTAACTCTGAGTTCAAAGAGCAAACCTAGGGGGATACTATACCAGATTTCAAACTATATTACAGAGTTGTAGTCATAAAAGCAAAATGGTACTGGCACAAAAATAGACCTGTAGATCAATGGAACATAATTGAAGACCCAAACATGAGTACATGCAATTTCAGCCATCTGATATTTAACAAAGGAGTAAAGGACTCTCACTGGAGGAAAGACAGCATCTACAGCAAATCGTGCTGGCAAAACTGGATCTCTATCTATAATGAATGAAACTAGACCCTTATCTTTCACCTTACACAAAAGTCAACTCCAAAAAATCAAAGACCTAAATGTGAAATCTGAAACCCTGAAACCACTAGAAGAAAACATCGGCAGCACCTTCCAAGATATAGGTGTAGGAAAGGACTTTCTAAATTGGGTATCAATTGCTCAGATATTAAGGTCAAAAATTAACAATTGGGAGCTCATTAAATTAAAAGGCTTTTATAAAGCAAAGAAACAACCAAGGAAGTGAAGAGAAAACCAAGAGTGGGAGAAAACTTTCACCAGCAACACATCTGATATAGGTTTAATATCCAGATATATAAAGAAATGAAAAGAAAAAAAAAAAAAAAAACAAGAGAACAAGTACCCCAATTAAAAGATGGACTAAGGTTCTGAGCAGTGAGTTTTCAAAAGTGGAAAGGAAGACAACTAAGAAACATCTTAAAGAGTGTTCAACATCATCAGTAATTAGGGAAATACAAATTAAAACCACTTTAATATCTCATCATACCCCAGTCAGACTGGCTGAGATCAAGAGAACAAATGATACCAAATGTTGGAGAAGATGTGGGGAAAGGGGAAAGCTCATTCACTGGTGGGGGGACTGCAGACTTTTTCAACCCCTATGGAAAGCAATGTGGAGAATTCTTAAAAAACTAAAAATGAACCTGAGAGAGAAGAATGGTAGGATACATGTGCTACTAAGGGGGAAATAGATAAAATGGGGCTATTTATTATTTTCTTAAATTATTTATTTAATAACCACATAATTATAAGAAGCATTACATTACAACAGCATTGACATGTTCAATAACAATTTCCAGATCTAAGATGCATCTGTTTCAAAACTGGCTGTAAATTTTTAGGTTTACAGTTGAATTAATATAGTTATGCAATATTGTACTCAGTATAAATCCTATAAGGTATAAAATTAAATGAGGTTTTAACCTTTTAAAAGAAACTCCATTTCCTTATTAAAATACACAGTTTCATATAAAAGAAATGTAATTAACGCTAAGATGTTTGCACATGTGTTTCTAATCTCTATACATCTGATTATTACTAGTCACAGTTGGATACTTTCTGAGATCCTTGGTATCTTGTCACGCGATCTCCAATGAAGCTCGCGTGAGATCCTCCGTGGGTTGAGGCTGGTACTTTAAGGAAGGTTGCCTCTTGGAATTGGCTATGATAAAAAACATGCAGTGTACTTGGCATTCTTTTACTTGCTATTATCTTTCTGTCTGTCACTGTATCATGGACTTTCAGGGGCCCAGAAAGCACCTGGTGTCCTTGACACCGCTGTCACTGCCTTCATTGAAATCTTTTAATTATCCTAGTATGCAGGAAAAGTTCTCAGGAATTCAATCACAAAAGACAACTTTGCCTCCAGATGCATCACTATTAATGAAAGCTATTTTAGATGCAGCAAGAAGTAGTCAAGCAGAATTAATGCTGGAAAGTCCAGGGAATAACAGATTTCAAGAAGAGAGACAGAGATGAGTAAATATAGATAGAAGAAGGGTTTCTTGGTATTCATTACAATTCATGGATAAATTGGCAAGATCAAGACCACCTTGGTGTCTTTTGATAAAAGATCAACAAGAGAGCATTAAAAGGCAACTACAGACTGTAGTTAAGAATTGGAAAAATAGCTGGGAAAGATGGTTTCATAGGTACCTAACATGGAATGATGTTTTAGGATCTAAGGGGTTAAGGAATGACTTAGAAGCCCAATGGCCCACTACAAATAAGCAAGGAATGTTATCAAATAGTTAAAAATGTAATATCATGCACAGTTGATATTGAAAGTACTTGGTGGTTTAAGGGCATTCTGACCTGAAAACACAAAACTAAGCAGAATTCTGAGTGTGTAATAAAAACCGGTAGTAGAAACCACAGTATCATAAAGCAGGAGTTTGCTGACTGGTACCAGGTTGATAAGATAAAGAAATGTGTTTTGGCTATACATGAGGGTTGGCAAAATTGTTTTACTTTTACTGAAAATCTTAGGAGGTGACTAATTACAGAACAGTCACGCTGATGATGAACTTTCACAATCTTTGCTATATATATTTCAAACCTTACAGCTACAAAAATACACTCAGACTTTCATGAAGCTCCTTTGTGTCTGTTTGTCATTCGCCGACTCCCTGTCCACCCTAACACCCTCTCGACGACCCTGTTCCCGTCGGACTGAACTGCCCCGGTCTGGGCTGGTCCATCGCAGTATCTGAACATGGATATAAAGTCATAGGGTAGATTTCAATGGTAATGTTTTTTACATATACTAATTATTAAGGAGCAAATTTTTATGCTTTGAAGAATTATTATTTTTTAATTTTTTAAAAAATTACTAACCACATGATTAGAAGAAGAATTTCATTACAGCTTTAACATATTCAGTAACACACTCTAGAGCAAGGAAACATCTCTTTCAAAACTGGCTATAAATTTTTAGGTTCATAGTTGAATTAATACATTTATACAATAGTGAACTCAGTGTAAACTTGGAAGATATAAAATTGAATGAGTTTTTACCCTTAAAAGAAGATCTCAGCCGTTCTATACTCTAGTTTGGACCCTGTGCCATTCCTAGTCTTGGGGCCCCAGACACCTGGGGAACCAATACTGCTTCCTGATCCTTCTCACCCAGAGCAACTCAGTCCCTTTCTTGGGCCCCAGGAGCACCACTTCTGGTCCTGGCCATGCCCTCACCTCTCTCTGCTTCCCTGGGACTGCAGGAGCACCGCTTCTGGTCCTAACCCACTACTATCCTCAGACCTCTTGGGGTAAGTCTATAGCACAGCCCTCTGCGCCGGGACTCCCTAAGCCACATTCACCCTTCCATCCCCCCCGCCGTTCTATACTCCTAGTTTGGGCCCTGCGCCATTCCTAGTCTTGGGGCCCCAGACACCTGGGGAACCAATACTACTTCCTGACCCTTCTCACCCAGACCAACTCAGTGCCTTTCTTGGGACCCAGGAGCACCGCTTCTGGTCCTGGCCCCGCCCTCACCTGCCTCTACTTCCCTGGTCCTGCAACACTTGCCAGCCTCTTTCTGGGGCTGACAGCCTCTTTTTGGGGCTCTGAGACTCATCTTTCCTCTCCCTGATCCTTTGCATCCAGTACAATCCAGCTACTCAATCTACTCCCTAGGAAATCTTCGGGCTTCTTCCCTCCCCATCTGCCTTTGCATCCCTGCGTGGTGCGGCCATGGCCAGGGTCTCAGGTCAGTCCAACACCCAAGTTCCTGAGGCCAA
>NW_008336930.1:270395-276124 GCF_000622305.1 Nannospalax galili
GTTGGCACATGCATCTCTAATCAGATACATAGAGATTAAAGACACATGTGTAAACATGTAAGTGTTTCCTACATTTTTAATGCTACTAACACTTAGATACTTGCACGTGACTTTATGTATCTGTTGATTACTAGTCCCAGTCGGTTACACTCGGATCCTTAGTACCTGACTATGGATATAAAGTCATCAGGTAGATTTCACTGGTAATGTTTATCACCTCTACTATTTAACAGGAAGTAAATTTTTAATGTTTCCTCCTCAAATATCAGTCTTTTTAAAAATTTGTTTATTTTTATTTGCACGTCTTTAATCTCTATGTATCTGATTATTACTAGTCACAGTCGGTTACACTCGGATCCTTAGTACCTGACTATGGATATAAAGTCATCAGGTAGATTTCACTGGTAATGTTTATCACCTCTACTATTTAACAGGAAGTAAATTTTTAATGTTTCCTCCTCAAATATCAGTCTTTTTAAAAATTTGTTTATTTTTCTGTGTGTATGTCATACAGAACATCCCACACAATCTTAATCATCTATGTACCCACTTCCCAAATGGCACCCTCCCATAGCCTCCCCACTCCCGCATACTGGAACCCATATACTCTGTCTTCCCTGTTACTGTCCACTGTGTTGTTGACACCCCCAGGCATTCTCCAGTGCTTGTGTGTCTACTGAATCTATTCAGCCCTTCTAGAGATCCTTGTTTTAGGAACACCAGCTCTTCCTCATCCAGCAGCAATCAGTTATCAGTATTCCTTTAGACAAGAATAGGGTCTGCTGTTCATTTTCCTAGTTCTATGCTGGGTTACTGTCTGGGAGTCTCTTGCACCACCTTGGCCAATAACTCAAAGGAAAGTATCTCCTGTCTGGCATTGTTTCTTGTTATGTAGCCTTTAGTTATACATATAGACTCTTAAAATTATATTGACCCCATTCATCTTTGATTATACTTTCCTTTTGGGTGTTTAAGACCCTACAGTTGGCCCAGATAAAAATCAGTTTATTTTTACTCTTAAGGTCGTTTGAGGATCTGTTCCTTAGAGCTAACATGGGCTTGGGAGGAGCCCCTGGTTCCTTTCTTTTACCAGTTCCATGTATGTGAAGATAAGTCAAAGGTCCTACTCAATCATGGCTGCCTTGGCTTGGAAGCATGGAGGAAATGTTTCCTTTGTGTTGACTCTCCTCTTTGTAGACTGGACACTGGTTCAGGTCTCTCTGGTGGGGTCTCCATGGTCTCCTTGCTCATGAGGACAGGTGACTCTCCACAGTTACAGGACATTTTGAGATTTGCTCAAAGTCCCCTGGAACTTAGTCGACCTAGGAGGGAGAGGAGCAAAAACTGTCCTTTATGTCCACCTGACGAAATTAGTATAGGACTCAAAGTATGACTGTTAAACATCCAAGAAGATTAGTTCCACCAGTCTGGTACTTTTAATTACCATAGGCCATGTAGATAGAGCTTGGGCAAAGACCAAACACTCTCAGATAAACCTTGGCTAAGCATATATTTCATTCTTTGATCTGGTTGTATGTATAATTTGTCAGTAGGTTTTTGGCCTAATATGGTTCCCTCTGGATTTCTAAAACTATCTTTGAATTTTTTATCTATCACATTGTCTAACCCTTCCACAATGGTTTCCCCATTTAAAGTGCCTCTGTTTTTTTTCCAAAATGAGACTTTTTAAATAGGAGGGCAGGGAGGGTTATTCAAGGAACTTTGGGAATAAAGAGAAAGAAGGAGCTATAGAGAGGTGGGACCATAGGAGATTGGTACTATCAAGTGAGAAATGGGGAAAATGGGGACATTTAAAATAGGAAAGGCATGGTGACCATGTTAGACAGGGAAAGAGGAAAGATAAATAATGCCTAGCTAGTTTAAAAACAGAGGGAGTCATATTAGTTCAAAAACCTAATGACAAATCACACACACAGTATCTCCACATGAGTCCATGTGTATAACTGAAGGCTACATAAGAAGAAATATCTCCACTGGAGTTCATGTATATAACTGAAGGCCAGACAGGAGAAACCTTCCTTTGAGTTGTTTCTGGAGTTGTCCAAGAGAGAGCCTATTGCCATAGCCCTTGGTTGCCTCCCAGAACTTGAAGGCAAGACCTATTGCTGAAGACAGGGTATACCTTGGACGCAGGATTTGGAGCAATAGAGCTGGAACTGGCCTGGAAGCCACTTCCTCTGAAGGCTAGCTCTCATAGCTCTGGAGAGCACTACATAAGCTTCTCAGGGAGAACATCAATTGATGTTCCAATACCAGCTTTAAGACCAAATAACCACATCAATGAGCAACACAGCATACAAAATTGGTGTAGTGGTGGCACTTTTATTTTGTGACAATTAGCAGCTACTTAATTGGACTAAAAGCCCATTCATTGGGAAGAAACTCATGTGTGGTACTGTAAACACAGTCAAATATACATGGCCAGAGAAGTCATAGATCTTAAAGAAAACCCCAAGACTGTCACATCCCTAAACTAATGTAGTTTCTTACTATGTGCAAAGTATTTATCCTTATATATACAGACAAATACCCCAGTCACCACTCATCAAAGAAGATTCTTTTGCACCAGATGGAGTCTATTACAGTGTACCAAAACTGGTCACATACAGATATTGTCTGTGAATTGCCCAAGCCTACACAGCACATCTACAATGCAATATCTACACCTAAGACTCACAGAACATAGAACAAGGGGTAAAGAAGATGCTAACGAATATTTCAATTCTCATTAATGAAGTGCCCCATGCAACAGAAAACCAGGAGCACAAAATGTCACAAATGGTCAAAGCATAGAGATTAGGAATCTGCAGAATGCTGGTCCTTGAAAGAACTCCTATAGTAAAATTCATTCACCCAGGGTTCAGGGGCCATTGTGGAAGAGGGGGTGGAAAGATTGTAAGAACCAAGGAGGAGGTGCATGACCATATAGAAATAGAGTCCTACAAATTCCAGGGATCCTGCTCACATGATCCTATAGCAATGGAGCCAGCATGCACAAGACCCATGCAAGCTCATGCAGACAAAATCCCAGAATAGAACTAGGGAAATGGACAGCAGACCCCAATCTTAGCTGAAGAAATATTGGCAGCTGATTACTACTTGGTGAGGAACAGCTGATCTTCCTAAAGTGAGGGACTCTAGATTGGCTAACTAGACCTCAGTAGGTGAATTTGCAATGAGGAATGTCTGGGGACACTAACTTGACACAGTAGGCCTTAACACAAATGACAGAATTTACGAATTCTAGTATGGGAGTATAGGAGGGTGCTAGTAGGGAAGGGTGTATAAAGATTATTAAGATTGATTGAAATGTTCCATATGAAATACTCAAAATTCAATAAAAATAAAAAAAAATAAAAAAGTGACAGACTAATGCAAGTTGGGAGCCCAGTTCTAGTATGTAACTGCAAATCATTACGCATAACCATTAAAATAATGCATTTTCAGTGAGAATAGCTAAACATGACTCTTCTATCAAACAGACTTCTAAAAAATAGACTTACAGTAAAATATTTCATAATCATTTCCAGATAGCTTGAGAATTAACTTTTGAGCAAACACACCTTCATTCCCAGCATTCAGGAGGCTGAAACAGGCAGGTATTTGTGTGATAGAGGCCTGTGCAATGAGTTCTAGGCCAGTTGGGGCTACAAAAACCAAACTTTTTCGGGGAGGGGTGGTTGTTTTATGAGATAATGCTGGGATTAAAGGTGTCCACCACCAATCTTGGTCCTCAAAAGTAACTATTTTTCAAAAACTAAATGAATTAATAAGTTAATAAACAAATAATAACTTATTGACAAAGAGAAAATAACACTTTAATTTTTTGGTTTTAATATTTTTCCTGGTATATGGAGAAACAAATTTAAGTGCCAGGTATTGTCATAATGAAAATATATAGTAATTTATGGAAAAGTACCCGAGGTGTATTTTAATTTCATGTATATCCAAATAAGTTACCAAAAATAGTCTCAGGAGATGTTTCCTTGTGCTTGGTTTTTCAGGGTGAGTTTGATCAAAATGCATTTGTAAGTTTTCCATCCTGTCTTTAAGCATCAAACTTGTCCATGTATGTAATTCCATGGACTACTTACAGGCCATTGAACGGGTTCTTCTTCCCAAGCCCCTGATTCCTGCAGGTACACTCCCGTGCAGCCTACAGTTAAATATCAAAGACCTGAAGATCAAATACTAGGGAAAACTATTTCTCTGAATTCCGGTCATTGCTTTCCTAACACATCTTAACTCCCAAAACATCTCTTGCTTTTCTCACTTCCTGTATTTCATCTTTTCTACTTTTATTAAGACTTGTTTTCAATATTGTTACACCTGCTGTGCCACACAAACTCTGTGTTGTGGGTACACTTCCTTTATTGGGGTTTTCTTCTTTCTTCACAAGAAGTAGAAATATTTTTCCATATTCTCAATGAAATGAAATTTTAGCATCTAACATTTGCTTCCAACAGTTATTTTTTCTCAAAATATTGTGGCATTAATTGTGAAAGATAATAGTTCAAAAAATTCTTATGAGTTTCAGCCAAACCCACAGTCCTGATTTCAGCTCAAAACCCACCCACTTTAGCCAAGAAACCGGTTATCCACATAATGCAATCCATGAAACCGATCAGTTGCTTTCCTTCCTATGATATTTATTTATGATATTTATTGAAAAGCGACTAGAGTCAGGAAAAGTTGGACGTTTTTCAAGTAAACAAATTTTTTACAATAATATATTAAATTTATTTCATAGAATATTTTGCTTAGAGCTTTATATTAAAAGACTATTTTACTTTGCATTTCCCTAATTATTAGTGGGAATAATTATTATTATTTAAGATGTTTCATAACCATCTGTGCTGGATAGCTTTAGTGTCAACTTGACACACCTGGGTTGAGGGAGCCTCAATCGGGAAATTGCCTCTATTGGACTGGCCTGTGGCCATGTCTGAAGGGCATCTTCTTGATGAGTGATGTGGGAGGGCCCAGCCCACTGTGGGTGGTGCCACCCCTGGGCAGGTGGGCCTGTGTTGCACAAGAAAGCAGGCTGAGCAGGGGCCAAGGGAGCAAGCCTGTAAGCAGCGTTCCTCCATGGCCTGTGCTCCAACTCCTGCCTCCAGGTTCCTGCCCTGAGTTCCTACCTTGGGCTCCCTGATGAACTGCATGTGACCTGGGAGATGTAAGACAAATAAACCCTTTCCTCCCCAAGTTGGTACTGGTCAGAGTGTTTTGTCACAGCAATGAAGAACAAACTAAGACACCATCTTTACTTCTTCTTTTGAGAACTCTATGTTCAGCTCCTTAGCCCATCTTTTAATTGTGTTGTTTCTTGTCTTGATCCTCTTTTTTCTTTTTTTTTTTTGAGTTCATTATATATTCTGTATATTAAACCTCTGTCGGATGTGTCGCTGGTGAAGATTTTCTCCCATTCTGTGGGTTTTCTGTTCACTTCCGTGGTTGCCTCCTTTGATGTACAGAAGCCTTTTACTTTAATGAGGTCCCATTGAAATCGACCCGATGACTTTATAGACATACACAGGCGCCAAGGATCCAAGTGCAACCGATTATGACTAGTAATAATCAGATACATACAGATTAGATATGCATGTGCCAACATCTCAGTGTTAGTACCAAAAACAATGAGTCTTTCTGCAAGGAACAATATATTCTAAAATGAAATGGGGATCTTTTCTAAAGGTTAAAAACTCGTT
>NW_008336930.1:276323-280851 GCF_000622305.1 Nannospalax galili
TAAGAAAAAGAATATTTTACATTTGGCTGAATGTTAAGAGAAAATTAAGCAAAATGCATTTTAAAAAGACAAATGTTAGGTGATGCTCAGAAGCATGCAGTAAAATGTGAAATTTTGGCATTGTCTTTTTAAAAGAATCTTATAGCAAGATTTTAGTTTTATTTTGTTTTATGAGTATGAATGTTTTGCCTACATGTTTATAAGTGCAACACATGCATGTAACACCTACAGAGGCCATAAGGGGCACCCAATTCCCTGGAACTGGAGTTATGGATGATTGTGACCTACTGTATGGATGCTGGGAACTACATTTGGGTCCTCTACAAGAGCAGGGAGTGCTCTTAACCACTGAGCAATCTATCCAGCCCCAGATAATGGCAATCTCTTTGCAATGAACCTCTTCTTCAGGTACTTGTGTATTTGAGGCATCACTCTTTTTATTAGTTTCCAACTAGCTAAACACAACCATTGAGCATTTTACCCAGATAACTGCTAACCTGTTCACTAGTCCAAGCTTCCTTTCATCATTCTAGCCATTCACTTTACTAATTATTAGCTCTGCCTGGTGTCTGTCTACTAAAGCTGAGGAAGATTCAAAAATGGATAAAGTAAAGCTGGCATGGTGACGCACACCTTTAATCCCAGCCCACAGGAGGCAAAGGCAGGTGGATCTTCATGAAATCAAGGTCAGTCTGGTTTATATAGTGAGTTCCAGACCAACTTTGGCTACAGGAAGGCTCTGTCTTTAAAAAAAAATGTTAATGTAGAATTAGTGAAAATAGGGACTCCGCTTTACTGTTTAGGGGGACAAACTTTAACTCACAAAGTTCTAAATTCAAAGCCATTTTATGGTATGTATTAGCTTTGAATTGCTTGTATTTTCCCAAGTGACTTAACTGTAATCAGATATAATAATACAATATACCTTTGAACATAGTAAGCTGCTTAAGTGACATTGTTATGTGCATTTGTTGCTCTATGAACTATTAACTATCAATATTATTCAGAATAGCTACACAAATAAGTGCTAAGGAAATCCTCAAATACTGTCCTTCTTATTAAGGTCTATCTAATATTTGTGTATATATGTATAATGTAGTAACTGCTTTGTTGACTTGAATAAAATATAATGCAGTAAAAAGGATGTCATCTCTTCAGACATTCTAAAACTTATTTGCAGCAGATGACCCAGCGAGGCACTTGAGATGCTTGTGGGAACAATCGCTGTCTTCAAATGCACAAACACAGCATGTGTGAATGTTGAGATGTATTTTGAGTGCTTCTAGAAGGCTGAACTGAGACCCACAGGTGGATGCTTGGAGAGATAAATGACAGCTCAATATAATGAAAAATTTGAAAATGGAACTACTTAATCAGAAAAAAAGACTGATATAGCTGTCTCCAGGCAGATGCGGAACGTAAAACACACCCTGTATCCACTCCCTAAATAACAATTATTATTCTAAGTGCTTTAAATACAGCATCATTCGATATAATTATAGAATACTATACTATATTGACAATGAAGAAGCATAAAACATACCCAACAAACACCAGAACTTCAATATTCAAAACCAGCCAGTCATAAAAAGTACTTACTGCATAATTGCATTCACATATAGTTCAAGAATCTTTTCCTAACAGATCCCAGTTCTCAGGCAAAGCAGATATTGAAAAGACATGTCAACAATAAACACAGGATAGGCACACATATTTCCCATTACTTTACTAATCTCTATGATCTCTTTATCTTAATCTCAATTCTTTTTTATGAATCGTGTTTTCTGTCTAAAATCAGTGTTACCCTCAGCCAACTGAATCAATCCCAGAACTCCTGACTGGTTAAAGAATTCAACAGGCGATTTCTCCATCTTCTTCATGCTTGCTCTGTGTTGGAGGAACAGTAGAGCTTCCTGCCTGTCCTAAAAATGACTATCACCCAGAGCCCATGGAAATGAGAATCTTCTTATTCTATTGAATCTGTGAAACTGACTGCTTCAAGGAATCTACTTGAAATATTGTCTTCCCAATAGAAGCCTTTGATTGTCTTTTCCTAACATGTTTTCTAGATACCAACATAAACTATAGTGCAACTAAAGTGAGGGATTTCTGTGAAGAACAGAAATAAGTCAAGCTTTCTGCAAATAGAACCTTGTTAGGATAGAATCCTTCACAGGATTCATGTGTTGGTTAATAAAAACTAAATATATGTATATTAATGTGACCACTGAATGGGAGTCATTCTTTAGCTTTGGACTAACGCAAAGAAGAAGAATGAACCACCATACCTGGAAAGGAACTAAGTCAAATTGCAATGTTTACTCTATTAGTGACCCAATGCAGCAGAAATGTAGAAATGTTCTCTTGAAATGACATTTTGTCTTAGCTCAGGATTACTACTACAAAATACTAAAGCCTGGGTGGGTTATATATAAGCATTTATTTCTCACAATTTGAAGTCAGGAAATCTAATATTAAGGTACTGACAGGTTTAGTTCCTGGTGAAAAACCCTGTTTGTGATTTGCAGATCACTACCTTCTGACTTCATATGGTAAACAGATCAGTTCTGGTCTCTCTTCCTCATCTTATTAAAACACTCATTCCATCATGTTCCACCTCATGGCTGTATCTAGATTAATCACCTTTCAAACTAGTGAACATCAAATACCATTTGGGGGTTATGGCATATAAACTTTGGAGGAGGGCACAAATATTCTTTATATACAGACCTTCTTTCATGGGTCAACAGGGAACACCTGTCTTATGAGGTACTAAGTCCTCATCTTTTATTTAACATACACATATATTACATCTACTGAGTGGAAGGCAGTGTGTCTTCTATGCCAGGTTTACTGTAGAAGAGACCATGGAGAACTGTTGTTCTGAACTCAGTGCCAAAGATTCATTCATCAGGTAAGACATCTCCCAGTCTAAAATGTCAAGATTCCCTATTTAACTATTTTCTCTCTCTTGCTATTGCTATCTCATTGTAGTGAATAACTATTTTGACCTTGCCACAGTATATGCCTTCCCATGTTCTGAGGATGAAAGAGCCCAGTGCTCATTCATATTTAGTAAATGAATGAATGCTGATTGAGTGAAAAATATTACTTTTATAGAAGAAAGGTTAAAAACAATTAGCATCCAAATTAACTAAATTTAGGTAAGTGTGCAGGACATTTTCTGCAAAGTTAAAATTCTTCTTGATGCAAAGAATCATAATTCATCTCAAGACACCAGAATTTTCACTTTCTAATGATTGCTTTTTCTTCTCTACATCATTTTTCAAAGCAAAAAGACAACACAATATCATTCCTTTAGTCTGTTCAATTTTGATATTGATGAAAACTGAGAGACTGAAATGGACTAATATTCTGGATGTATAAAAATGATGGATTTTTCCCAAAGATATAATGTAAGTTTTTGTTGTTTTTTTTCCCCCAGGGGGAGGATAGGTCAGATACCACGGAATAATGTGAAATTTCTAACACTTGTCATAGCCCCAAACCTCAGAAATGTTATCTATAAAATGAGCTGAATATGCTTATCAAGTTCTTTATACAATCTATCTTCTTGGTCTTTGTTTGCATGTCCCCACTTTCTCAGACTGTGAGCTCCAGGGATGTTCAGAATCATGTCATATTCCTATTAACCAAATTAAAAAGGGAATGTATTGCTACTGAGAGAAGAACTCCATCTGTCTCCAGATATTGCTGTAAACAGAAATTTGAGCAATGTGACCAAAGTTATCTCTAACTTTTGGATACTTTGGGCTTTATGGTTAGGCAATCTTTCTCCATGGGTGGATTCAGGGCACCTTTAGCTTGCCATGTATTGTTATCCAACATTATACTGGACAACCAGTTTTCTTTACCATCAGTAATTCTGAAAAGGATTGTTTGGTTAGTTTGGGTCATGTGCATGAGTTTACTCATCTTTAGGCATTGAGAGTCAGAACCACTGGACCAAGTGGGACAGTAGAATCCTTCCCCTCAAATACATGAGAAGTGATAGATTCTAGGCAGATGTTCACCACACACACACACACACACACACACACACACACACGCACACACGCACGCACTCATGCCCACACACCATTGTTATAATCTGGCCAGCGTATTTGACAGTAATTATATTTTAGAGGCAATTTCAAAATTAACATCAGACAAACTCTTTGTTTTTTTATAGCTCATAAGATTCTAATTCCTTTTTTAAATTAATTAATTCATATTTTATGTGTATGACAGCTTGTAAGTGCACCTGTATATGCAGTGCCTGTGGAGGTCAGAATAGAGCATCAGATCTCCTGGAACTCAAGTTGCAGTCTGCTGTTAACTGCCATGTGTATACTGGGAACCAGATCGTCTGCAAGAGCAGCCAGTTCTCTTAAATAGTATCATCAGTAGTATAAAAGTAAGGGCACTTGTCAGAAAACATTTAGTTTATATAAATGTAATAGAAGGTAACTAGATGAATTAAAAAATTGAAAGCAGTGGTCACTAGCATCCTGTGTAATCATGCTTT